>NC_140684.1:9307500-9430000 GCF_054131305.1 Coturnix japonica
ACTGCACGTACATTGACTGCTGAGTTGTGGCTTGGGGTGAAGCAGTGATCCTGCAATACCTGACAGGAGCATTCCTCCTATTCTAAGCTGTTTTGTAATGCAGAATGTCAGGGTTGTAGGAATATATTCCAGCACCAGTTCGGGTTCTTTCTGCCTCTTAATTCCTGATGCTTCTGAAGAGGACAGAAGAGGTGAAGAAAAATTTTGGTGACCATCATGTTTGCATGGAAATGGGAATATCAGGAACCCCAAAATTGCTTTTATAACTACATTGGAATGGTGTATCACTGTGATGGTCCATGATTCTTTTTTTAGATCATCTTCTGCCTGCAAGCTGAGTTGAGCCCTGTTAAATAGCAAGCAAGTTTTCCATCAGTGCCTTTAACAAAGGTTTCTGATATTGATTGCAGGTATGTCCTTTTCCTGGCCAGAAGAGTTCCCTCTTCAGAGCTTTCCCATATACCTTTGTGCCTTCGAAGACCAGCATACTGTGCTGATAGGTTTGGCTGCTTGTCACTAGTCATCTTGGAGCTCATTTTTCTTTTCCAGAATATAAGGTCACCAGTGAGACAAAACTTTCCATCTGTGTGCTTACACATAATTGCTCCAAAGAGGGGAAGAAGTTCCCTAGATAAAAGCACTGACTACTTTCCTTGAAACTGTTTTCTGTAAATAAAACTCTTTCATCTTTGAGCTTAAAAATCTATTTCAACCCCCACCGAGGGTTTTTTCCCCTCTTAGTCCTGGGCCATTCTTAGTTTAAAAAACAAAACAAAACAAAAAACCCAGAGTTTCTTAATAAGCCCCAAAGGTAATCAGAAAGAAGACAGCAAAATGAAACAACTCGTAAAATATTCCCTAACATCTTTGGGGAATACATAATGCACACAAGGTCAGGGCTTTGTAATGGTAATTTAAGAGTTGTAGGAAGTGATCCATCATTTTAAAGAGCAACGTTGCCATCCTTGACAAAAAGTTTATGTTTCGGAATCAACTTGAGTCCCCACTCACCTCAAGAAAACAAACGCTGGCAGATCTTCTTGTAGGACATAATGAAGGAGATTTTCTATAATGTTATGCAAATGTCATGCTAAGTTGTATGTAGGCACTGAGAAGTGACAGGCAATTGCAGCTATCCTGTTTTCTGGAAAGTAGTAATACTCTTCTGGATCAGTTTTTCTTTCTGGAGCAGACGTTACATGGAAATTACCCTTGACTGTATTCCATCCTTTGAAAGGTCACAGCGGTAGATACAAAATCCATAGGCAGTCGATTGCCTTCCACGTATTCAGCATTACTGCTCTTGCCTATTTTACCCTTAGGCATCTTTTATTTCTTGCACAGATGGTCTCACTCAGCCCTAACAAAATGTTTTAAGCTGTTGCATAAATTAAAATAAGAGGCCCCGAAGTACAAAAGTGCAACTCTTTGGTAAGAAGTTGGGGGCGGAGAGGGGGGGTTTGTTAGGAACGAAGGAAAAGCACAGTGCAGAGCACCATTTCCCTTCTGGTATGTTCTTGATTTGACTACAGGTTGCAGGTCAGTTGCAGGTATTTCCAATAGAGCAAGGAGAAACTCACAGCATGTAGAAGAACAGATGTTTGAGGTTGCGGGAAGCTGGATCCATTTACTGTTTGTACATCATATCTCTGCACTGAGGTAATGGGGAGTATTGGTCAGCTTTTTCCCTAGTGGAAAGGAAGATTTGATCAAACACAATGGATCTGGAAGGGAACTGGAAGGAACTGATTTGATCTACACTTTCACTGAAAGATTATATAAATGATAATCAGCCTTCAGCTTTGTCATTTGCCTTTGTTTAAATGAAGTTCAGGCATCAGCACTGGTGGCCAAACTACAGTGTCTTATGTGTACGCTCCTCTGAAAGACAGAGGGACTCATTGCAGCCAGGCTAGACATAGACAACCTTACATTGGGGTGCTAAAAGAATGTTAGCTGTGAGAATATTCCTATACATGCAGGATGTGAAAGTCAGGGGGACCATTTCTGTTTTCATGCTTGCTCTCTTTCTAGGCTGGGCTTTCCCTGCCTTTGTGTTGGCCAGTTATCGTGGGGAGGAAATAGCGTTCTCCTTCAGTGAATTAGATGATGTGTTTCATAGCAGTCAGTTATGTTTAGTCACTTAATGAATTATGCTTTGCCAGTTGACAGAGGGATTGATCAGCAGACAAAGAAGAGAAACCCAAAAGGGACAAAGGAGGAAACCTTGGATGTATTATTAAAGAAGCATTTTACAGACAATATCTAGATGTCAGAGTATTATAATAGCTAGGCCACATTCATTGGTACCAGATTTTGATGGTATTTCACAACATTTTGTTTAATGGCATATTGTGTGAAGCTTCAGCTGGCTTAAATCACATGGAACAACAACAAAAAAACCTCTCTCGTGTATTGGTGGGGCTTTTTGTTACAGTTTTCAAACTATAGGGTAATGCATGTGTAGAAAGCTAATGATGTGGTCTCTAGGTGTTGCTTTTTACTACACGGAGTACTGATAATGAGCTTTGAGTAATAGGGTATGAGTCCCAGAAGATGAATTCTGATTACCTCTGTGGTATCGTCCCCTGTATGCCCCTTTTTCCTTGATGTTTCTGTAAAGAACACTTGGGTTTTGATGAGGGTATTACGTATTTGACTTTAATTAGATTTGCAGGATGTTATGTTAATAACCTGTGACTCTAGTTGGTTGTTTTGTTTTTGTTTTCTTAAACTATATTCGTTCAGTGAATGGTATTATGGCAAGCAGCAGTTGAAGCATCTCGCTGCTCTGTGTATAAAGCATGTATTTATTGGTCCAGAGAGGGCAAATTTTGTCCCATGCTCAATAATTATCAGTAAACAGTACTTAAATTGTACAGAGACTATCAAACTGCGGCATACTGTGAAAGTGCAGAGAGAGATCCTCCAAGGAAATAGCATGATAGATCTTAAATAATACCTTATAGTCATGGGCTATGCCATTACAGGCACTAAAATTAAATATACAGCTTCCCTAAACAGCAGGTTGTCTTTCCCACTGCCCCTTTTTAATAAAAACTCTGGGACTTTCTCATGTTGACGGGTCAAATCCAGCCTTTTTAGAATCAATCTGTTTTATCACGTTTGGGGTTCTTTCAGAAATTCCTTTTCTTCCTGCTCGACCATTCCCTGCTAAATCATTTTCTCGTTGCTGAGTGCTTTTAATTGCAATTTGAAAAACAAAATTAAAACCCGCTCTTATGCCAGCTCTCATCTAGCATACAGGCATTACATTTGCTGCTGGTTTGCAGCTCTGACTCACGTTGCCAGCATCCTCGCTTCTGTTTTGTTTTGTTTAGCAGACTGCTACGCCAATTTAATAAACATGCTGTTCTAGATTCTGTTGTAATTTAGCTGCCATTTTGCTTCAGTTCAGACAGTGATTGGTTATGGCAGGGCTGTAATGCGTTGTCAGCACAGGTTACTCACTACTTGTTGGTGGTGGCTGAACATTGTCTGAGACACGGTGTCACTGCAGAATTGTTTGACAATGTTGACGCTGTAGCTGCACTGAGCAATAACAACTGCAGAGGTTGAGGAAGGGCGTGCAGGAGCGGCTGCTCTGAGGGCACCAATGAGGAGGGAATGCTAAAACAGAGCAGCAGGAAATGTCACCAGGGAAAAGTTTGTTTATCCATTATTTTTCCTCTCTCTTGTCATTCTTGTTTTATTTTCCCCATTAAGTAGATACTGAGGAAAGGTGGCATAACGACTGTGCCGCGGACACAAGTCTGCAGAAAAAATGGGCAAAGGATGTGCAGGCTTTGTTCTTTGTCCCCGTGAACGTCATGGATGGATCTGACTCTGTTTAGCCCTTGGCCTCTTGGCTGAGATTGCTGGTGGTTTTTTCTGGTGTATGAGGCCAGCTCCATTGGGAACTGGGTTGAAACCCTCAAACTTTGGCCACATAGGTCACCATGCAGTTAACAGATGCTTTTGACATTCAGAGAGTATCAACCTTTAATACTTAATTAAAAGGCTCAGTTTTCCATCATGGCCCATTTAAGCCATGGATTCCTTTCATAACATTAAGTAAACTTAATCATTGTTTACTGTGACAGCAATGGTTTGCCTTTCAAATTCTGACTATTACGCTGTTTTAAGCTTTTGTCAGGTTCCATTTAACTTTAGAGAAGAACTGAGGCTTCAAGAAAGGATAAAATCTGTTCAAAAATCTACACACTTCTTTTGAGGAGATGGAAAAAGATTATTTGGAAGTCCTCCACTGCCATTAAGAAAAAATACATCTTATTCTTCTGCTGATGTAAATTGCTGTAAAAGCTCAACTTGGTTAGAACTGCTTTCACCAAACCCTTGAGTTGAATAATCTTAACTGTCAAGAGTGAGTGACTGCCAGATCTGAGCCTTCATGCAGTACATTCGGGTACTTTATTAATATGTATGGTCTTTTCTTACTGAGGGGCTTTTTGCATTTGTTTTTCCTTAATAAATCTGGAAGCAACCTCACATATTAGAGACATTTCTGTCTGCTGTCACTTACTTTAGATCCTTGTGTCACAGATACAGCGAGATGAAGTATAGCCCAGCTTGCTTTCTAGACAACCTAGATCTGTTTACCCTTTTGTTTTTCTTTGAGACGATCATCAGCCCTTACACATCCTTGTATGTGGAGTTTGTATGTCAAGCATCAAGCTGATGATCTTCTCAGGCGATTTGTTTTGTTAGACTCAGACACATGGTGCTGTCAGTGCTGTTGTGTAAATGTGTACCCCATAGCTGTGCAGTGGGTTCTTCTGCTTCCCACAGGCATGTGAGGGCTGTGGGGATCTGTCCCATACACGTGCCGTCATCCCCCACCATTGCTTACAGCAAAGTTTGGATCGCTCTGTAGGTTGATGGCATCAGAAAGGAGATGTGCAATTGAAATGACAATCAGTGATTGGCATCATGCATAACTCATTATTGTGTCAAGGATTTGGCATGTCCATGGAGAGGAAACCATGTGCGTTGTGTTGACACTGAGCTTAATTCATATCCTACTGGCGGTGATGCCAAATCCTTATCTCATCGATTCTCATGCCAGAACGCCTGCTTGCATGCCAGATTTTTGTCAGAATAATGAGTTATGCCTAATACCAATCATTCCGTGGCAGATGCCGCCTGGTGTAGCCATTTTGTATAGTTGGGAGTTAGAACAAAATGGCCGAGGTTTCGTGCAGTGTGAGTGGCATGGCAGGAGATCTCCAGTGGGGTCATGGAGGGGGGGGAAAGGGTTTCAAACAGCTTCCAAATGCTATGCCAAATTTTCTGGCAACTCCCTTGAAAAATATATTTCTGTTTTCCCCTCTACTCAACCCTCACAGTATTCAGGCAGCCCACAGTGTGTTCATTACCTTTCTGCTTTTTAGATCCTCAAAATTACATTTCTAAGCATCTTTTGTTGTTCTGTCTTCTTCTCCCTTACCAGTGCAATGCCATTTTGTAGACAGCTCTGATTCATAACAACAGGAGATTCATCTACAATCCTTATACAGGTGCAAGTATGTGTATCAGCCTACCACACCTCAACGTTTTAGCTGTTAGTCTTGCCAGGAGATTGTCAAGTGAGACATGCTATCTCTCTGCTGAAAATAACCCATTAACTCTCTTATATTATAGGAGGTAGGAAGGACTCAGAGAGAAAGAAGAGCTCACAAGCATTTTTTACTTTTCCCTATGGGAGGAGTCCAGGTTGCCACCAAAGCTGGAGAGAACATTTGAGCTTACATTTAACTTACAATCAAGTTCTTTGTTGTGAGAACTGAATACTATGAGAAAGGAAAGGGTAGACTTCCACTGGGTACTGCATATCCGTGAGGGGAGGAGAGTAAAGAGTATCTCCTGTTCATCTCTTGGACTTGAATGGGTAATTTGCTGCAATTAAGACAGCAGGAAAAGGTTGAATATCCAGTACTTCTCATTGGCTTTAAAATCAGAAGACCCCCAAACCAGTTTGATATGACAGTTTATATCCTGGTTCTTTCAAGTATAGGTTAAAAAAATCACGTCACACTTAGCCTTAGCCCAGACATCATTTGTTCTCAAACCATGTCCAAATGGTAATGCTTGGAAATAGGTTATTCATAATCATCTTGTTGTTTAAGCTGCATTACTATTTTGCATCCAGCCTGTTGATTTTTTTCTACATTCTTCTGCATGAGAATTTTTCATTAGTGTGTTTTATGGAACACGAAACCCGTAGTGGGATCATAAAATATTGTGCTTACAAAAGCTCCTTCATTTTCTGCTTTTAATAGAAAAATAAATGCACCTGGGCTGACAATTAGGATGCCAATATTTTCTTAATTTAATTTAAAACAGCACAAGATCTTTCCTTTGGATGTCAGCAGAAATGAGGGCCAAATTCAGGTATAGTTTGTTGGGTACAAATCATGTAACTCCTGTAGAATTTCTTGAGCTTAGATATGAAGGTTGGTGGCCCTGCTTGTGGTGGTGGGTGGGGAGGGGTTGGAGCTTCATGATCCTCAAGGTCCCTTCCAACCCAAGCCAGTCTATGACTCTATGAAGAATCTCCCTTGTGATGTTGATCACTGTCAGAGCCATGAGGGACTCTTGGTATGCAACCCCTTCAGGGCTGTTGATATAAAGTATTTTCTTTGGGATGACCAAATGGATGTAGTGCATCTCTGAAGTTACTTTTGCTTTGTAGGGGGCGTGCTATCCAGTTAGCCATCAATTCTGATGAATATTTATACAACATAAATGGGAAAATCAGTGGGTTCCCTTGGTAGAAATGTGATATTGGTTTTTTTTTTTTTTAAATAAACTTAAATAAGGTCAGAATTTTTTATCCTCTAGAGAAAATTTCACGTCTGATTAAATAGTTTACATAAACTTAATCTTTTTCTGCTAGATGCATTATAATCTCAGATATTATTCATGTAGCTATTCCTCTGTGAACCATAAAATGTTCATTTCTTCAAAATGAATATGAAGCTCAAAGCATTAGTGGTCTTAAGAGCATAAAAAGTTTATTGCTTTGTGCTTAACATTTTTCAAGTAACTTTAGAAAGCTGAACAAATTTTGCATTTAGATTAATGGAAGATGTTTTCCATTTGAAGGAACTAGCAAGGGAGCAGCAATAACAAAAATCCCCCAAGGTTAAAAATGTAGTGCTTTTGATTTTTACCAGAACTGTGTTAGCAGAACAATCATTTCTCAGCATGGAAAGGTAACATAATTGGTCTATACAGTGGCAATATAGAAAACGAGTATGCTTCAGAGAAAGCTAATATGGCTCTACTTAATAATTTCCTTCAAGAGCCTGAATTTGAATGTATATTTCACCCAGCTTGAGGCAAACAATTTGTACCCATAAGTTCTAGTGGAAGTTACCAGGGGGTCATGCAATTTATTTTAGTTCTTGAAGTTTTCGGAACTGCAGACCTAAGAGCACATTCACTTGCATTGTTTCACCAGTAATTTGATCCAATTGGGCACCGTTTTCCTTCTGCTCTATTATGTTAGCTCTGGTGAAAAAAAAACCCCGCAACTCTCTCATGAAATATCGTGAAGAAGCTTTCTCAGATGAGAAGCTGCTGCTTGTATTCACTAGGAGCTTCTTCCACTGCATCTCAGGCTCTTTCATTCCTTAGCACCCGAACACTGCTGTTCATTTCTTTAAATCTGATGTTATGGGGAAAATCTATTCTCCAGTTTTATTTGTAGAGTTTGATTGGGGAAGGTAGCTTTCTTCACAATAGGCTGCATGTATTCATGATTAAACACAGGGCACTGGGTCTTTCCAGCACTGGCTGCAGCCTGGTTTCCATGTTCATAAAACCCATGAGCTGAACTTCATGTACCAAACCGTGCCTGCTTAACCTCTAAGTTTTTAAGGCAGGCATAGGTTTTTTTTCCTATCATATTTAAATACCAACTCATGTTCCCAGTTGTGCCTACAGTACTTATTTCTTTTTATGTTACTGAGGTGGTGCTTTTATTTGTAGAAAAGAATTTCTGACCTTCCTTAACGTGCCCATTTTCTTATACCTCAGGATGGTTTTTAAGACGGTTTTGATCGACGACTTAAATTCCCCCTCAGCCAAGACAACAAATGCTGTAACGTTAATATTAAGGGATTCTTCTCATCTGTTACAGTTTTAGATATCTATCCTGTGCCTTTGAAGCCAACAGCAGTTTGACCATTGACTCCATTGAAAGTCACTCAACTTCTCTTTCTTAGATGCCAAACGCACCTGAACAGATCTTGCAGATGTGAAGTAGGATATCAAATAAATGCATTCCTCCAGTAATAATCACCACCAACTGACGTCTCTTACTTCTGTGTCCAGGGATAGTCTTGCAGGAAGCCAGCCTTTGGGAAATACTATTTTTCCCTTCTTTGGTTCTTCAAGGTTATTTGAGCTACGCTTACTGTAACTGCGGCCATTCGTAGAGCCGCGACTCGGTCAGGTTGCTGTGATGAGGTAAGAGGATCCTTTTCCCTTTAAGAGGCCACGATCAGGAAAACACGGCCTGAATTTCGTTAGTGGTGTGACAATGAGAGAGATAAGTAGATGTGACAGTTATGAATGACGTACTGTCATGCACTTCTGCGTTCTGACTCAGATAAATTGACACTGCTGTCAAACACAAGCTATGGAGAGTAGAGACCTCTGATGAACCTTCTAATATGGTAAATGGGAGTCTTAATTCTTCATTAACTGGAAAAAGGAGATTTGGCCATGTAATTTTCTCCTTGCTGCCTGTTTTAAAGATTCCAATAACCCAGCATTTACAGTTGACTAGGCAGGGATTGCTTTTTCCTATGCTAGCGACATGCAGGCTGTGAAATCTAAGGAAGCGCCGCTTAAACACAGACTTATTGCCTTGGTTATCTTTAATGACTTTGAAATGTATTGGCCTCATTATGGAACAGTGCAGTTATCAATTCCTCTAATTAGGTGATGTGGTCCCATAAGAAATTTAACATTAAAGTGCAAAAATGAGTTAGTGGCATCAATTGCTGGCAACCTGGGTGTTGGCACTGAATTTAAAGCAACGGTACTCTTTTTCTGGGTACTTATTCTGCATCAGCCTTATTCATTCAAATATAAACAGTAATTTTTTGCAATTCATTTATTTGTGCCTATGCGAAAGAGCTATTTATTTATCAGAGTGCTGCTTTGCCCGCTGAAGCCCTATTCTGTAGCATGACTGGTGAAAATAGGAGGAAACAATGAGCTGTCTGGTGCACAGTGAGCTCTCCCCATTTCCAGGTCAGGTTAGTCAGTAAAACTGCCAGTGGAACTTTCTGTTTTTAGTGGACCTTCCAATCTGAAGGTCTTGTAGAGATTTATAAGAGTGGAATAAAAGGGAGATGCTTGCAGCCAAACTGGAGATGAAGCCTGATCTCCATGGCTCAGTCACCTTCCCAGGTGTTGTAATTGTTCCCTCCTCCTACCTTGAGGTTGCATTCTCAAGTAAGGGACTTTTGGTGGCCAATGTAGAACAGGCATTCACCTGTATCACTGATGGAAAAGAAAGATCTGAGAAACCTTATTTTGATGTTCTCCAGCTTCTACAAGTCGGTCTGTATACAGATGCTTGTGTACATTTCTTTATCTCTTGTTGTCCTTCTCTGTAAGCTGTGCAGTGCAATCTCATCGCTTATTTCAAAATGAAGTTATCTCTAGTGCAGGTTTGTAAGGCCTGGTGATGGTAACATAAGGCAGGACAGTGTGTGCAGTTGTTAGCATGGGAAGGACAGCTGTGTGAATTCATCAGGAGGACCATTCTGCTTTAAATAAGGGGTTTGATGGAGTTTTGAGTAGGTGGTTGTATTGGCGGCTGAAATTGATGTAGAAAAAGGATGGGGAACTTCAATTGAGGACCATGAATCTCAGGTCAGTTCCCAAGAGACCTACCTGCATCTTTAGCTACTGAGATATTATGGTTTTTGATTCATTTCTTAAGATCTTTAGCTCTTCTGCAGCTCAGGTCTTCATGCACAAAGGAGAATAATGCATTCTTTTTCTACAAAAGTTATTTTATTAAATTAATATTTTCAAGGTATTCAAGGGGGAGACTGTGCTGCTGTGTGCGTATCTGAGCATATCCCATCTGCAGTGCTGTAGCTGGTTCTGTACCTGAGGGATTAACACAAGGGCTCCTTTTCTGTTCAGCCATGTCATCACGTCTCCGACTCCTACAGATTGCAGAAGCCCTCACAGATATAATGATTTGTTCTTTGTCCATGTGATGCCCTCTCCTGCAACGTGTCTGAATGCCTCCCGGCAGCGTGTTAAACACTGCCACTGACATCTACTAGATGTAATGTCTGGTTTATTCTCTCATCTTCTGCTAAGAAAGAAAAGTAGTTGCACTATAGCTTCTTGCTGTAAATAAATAAGCATGCAGACACACATTCCCGCCCAGTATTTGTTGCTGCTGATGTGTATTTAGAGAAGTTCTGTCAAGGAAGTGCTCCTTTTACTTAGGCTGGAAGGAAGGAGGTAGGGGATGGTCCTGGTTCCTGAGGGAGCCAATTTTGCTCGCCTGCGTTAGCTTTCAAGATGGTTTTTCTTTACCCATGGAGAGGCTCTGTTCTAGCAATGGGAAGCATCAGGGTGCATGAGAAGCAATGTCTGCTACTTATAAATAGAGGAAAAAACGACAGACATTCTACTTTCTTCCCATTGCATTGTTTATACTCAGCAGAGTTTGCAGTTGCTCTCCTCTGATGAGAATAACGTTTCTCAATGATGAAGTTTCATACCTGCTTGTACTTGCATAGTCAGTGCAAAGAGAGGAACTGGGGCAGAAGGGCCATCTATTAATTCTTTCTAATTAATTATTATTTAGTATTAGTTCTCCTATTTGGGAGTCAAAAAATTGGCCAGAACATACAGGACCACAGTTAACCTTTGTTTCATTGTAGCCTCCATGTTTTCTCCATAGTCCCAGGTGACATGCCCACCTGTGCTGTGTGCAGGGCTCCTACTCCACACATCGTATCCTCATTGCATGTGAAATACTTCCACATTGCTCTTATAGACAGGGGAAAGAAATCCAAGCTGTACATTGCAGTCCTACAAGCCCTCAAACACAACGTCTCCTTCAAAATAAACGCTGTAGCTTTAATGCTGGCTGCTGTTTCCTTGAATGGAGTTACCCAATCTTTCATCAAAGAAACATATCTCCCATATCCCTGTCTTTAAAAACAGCAATTATGTGTAAATGCCTTCTGATTTATTTGAGCCAGGGCCACCGGCCAGTGTGAGTCACCACAATTTATTGCTAACCGTCACTTTTACATGATAGGTTTGTAACAAATATCTGCCGCATATTGTTAAATTAATCTTCCATTTAAAATTAATGGAGTTAGACTCCCCAGGTTCAATGTAATTTCGTGTTCACGGGCAGGGAGTGATGTGAGCTGCATACAAAATGAACCGAGGCCAAACGCCCTAATCTTTCATCACCTTGAACCTAGTGACTAGGACGCCTTCTCAGCACCAGCTAATGAGATTGAGCTTGCTTCTCTCCTGAGGACGCCAGCTCAAAGAAGCTTTTCTGCTCAGATACAGCAGGCTTCGTCTTATTTTAATAATTCCTCAGATATGACAAGCCTGATGTTATGTATGAAAGAGTCGGGCTTGAAAAAGAGATGAAATGAATTTTATATCATTACTTCAAAACCAAAACCGGCTAAAGGAAGTATGTCACAGTTAAAAATGCAGCGAGCATTTTAGCTATGAAATATTTTGAAAGTAAACAGGAGTCATTCTTTCATTTATTATTATAATTCAGCCTCACCTTAGACTCATCTTCCGTAATTCCAGTCCCATTCATAAATTAATAACAATAAAGTAGATGAAAGCGGCAGACTGTCCAATAAGCATGTGGATGGGACCATCAGAGAGAAGAGATTTAATTCCTGATGGAATATGCCATGCCGTATTGCTGAGCTCCATCATTTCTCTTTGTGGGCATTTGTAGGAAATGAGCCTTCCTTTTATGCGATGGCAGACTGCAAATCCATCACATATTGTTTAAAAATAATTGAGTTGAATTGTATCAGTGTACCTTTCTCCCTTCATTGTGGCTTTAAAAAAAGAAATAGCGATTCCAGTTATATTTTAGTATTTGTTAGTGTAGGACACTAATGGCATTAGAATGACTGAATCATTGTTACATCTGTGCAAGGATGTGTGTAACTGGGTGCCACTGTTGGTGTTCCTTCACCAGCAGTGAGCAGGACGAAGAACTGCTGTGTTCTGCCTGGTATCATCCTGCTGCTTCCTAGACAGGAAGATGTGGTTATTGAGAAGGAAGCACAGAGAGATGGGAGGAAGGTCTTCCTGCTGTGGGAAGGAGTAGGTCCTAATTTCTTCTATGGCATGTGGTCCAAATCTTCTTTTCATGTAAATATTTTTTGGAACCATCTGGACACCCAAGTTGAAAGCAGCAGTGATTTCTTTTCCATCATCTGACTGATATAAAATCTGTATCTACTCATTTGGGGCAGTTTACCATCACCAGTTAGATTTCAGTCTGGTTCTTTCATGTCGTCTGCGACTTTGCATCAGTTGTTTCTGGCTTCTGTTGGATCCTGACTGACTAAAGTGAACATGGTGTAAGTATCAGGATGATTCTTTGGTGGTTTTGTGGCCAAGAAAATGGTGATGACATCAGTCCTTTGGTAGAACTGCTGGTTATGACTTTCCAAACTTTCTATTCACTCAAAGTTAGTTTTGGACATTTAATCTTCTAACTCTTTCCAGTCTCCACTGAGTGTTGCCATAATGTCATACAGGCTTTCAGCAGCTCTTTTAATGCCAAGCCTGTTGAAATAACAAAAATGTCTCTGGGTTTTGTTTATTTTTTGGCAGAATGAAATGCGTGCATGTATACTTTCAATGCAGATACTTCATCATGTCACAAAGTGTGTGCAGCAGTGCTCCACACTACATGCACTCAGTGATTCTGACATCCGTATGTGTCCCATTTCCTCTTTCTCTGCTTCATTGCTTCTAGTTGCCTGTATTTTCTTTCCCCTGAGATACAACAGTTGGGTAGAGCAATAGGTTATGTTCTGGGCATACCTGGAAATATCCCTTGGCCTGTTTGTTGATTGACACTCACTCAAAGCAATGAGTTTTGACACCAGCAAACATGAATCAGATTCCTTTTCTGCTTTAGTTACTTGCTATTCATTCCTATAGTGGTCTTAAGCAGCACACAGCAATGAAACTTCTAGATATTCATAAACCAAAACCCAGTCTTCTGTCCACTGATTAAGATCGTGGAGGCCAGAGTTTATGCTAAGAAAGAAGAGAGCTGTAAAGTCGAATTGAAATAGATTTATTGGAGGCTTCAGTATCTGTTGAAGTCTGCAAAGCTGGAATAAGCTTTAAGTAAACACTATCAATTTCCATGATAAGATTTAGATAGTGGCTGCTATTTTTTTTTCTTCACTAGATGAAACAATATCACAAGGCTTGTCTTCATGGAAATGTGATCAAGATGTAGGCAGTTCTATCATTAACTCCTTTATATTTGGTTTAGTTACAATCAGTTCTCTTTGAATAGCAGAAGATGTGTCTCTTAGCACTGGAATTTTTCATTATGTGGGCTTTTCTTTGCATCTTAATTCTTTTCCTGTCTCCTTATATTCTGGATTGTTGCCATTTTGCAAGGTGAAAAGGTTACTGGTTCCAGCTTTAGCACCAGTGCTGCACTGGACCTTTTGGATGCCCTCAGAAGCTTTTTGTATTGCTTTTTATTACAAAAAGCAAACGAACAAACAAAAAAACATTCAGGTAAAATGAGTTTCTTAGTTTCAGCATCCAGAAGTATTAAAAAAAAAAAAGTTCCTTCTATGCAGTGCATTTGGTTGGGAATAGAAATGACGGATGGCAGCCCATACTGGACCCTTTTGTTCAATTCAGCTATGATTATGGAGCCTATTAGCTGGAGTTACAACCTATTTAAGAGCAGTGCTTACTAGTAATGGGGGCCAAATGATTTTGGAAAGTTCAGATTTACTGGGCTCCCTGCAGAAATGAATTCAGCACTGAACATATTGATGCAGAGCCTGAATGAGGCTATTCCAGTGGGACTCGGAATTGTGTGCTTAGCAAGAAATGAGTGGGTAGTAGAATTAAAGATCAGATAGATGTGAGGCTCAAGGGCAGCCTAAACTCTGAAGTTCATCACAGCGACTTAATCAGACTAAAATGAGTGTTGCACTGACAGGAATCAAACCTTTGCGTGACAGGAAATTTAGCTTGTTAAGAGGGTGCTGTGTTTCTTCTGACTGTTTTTGTATGGTCTTGTAAGTGTTTTAAAATAATTGTGAGATGTCAGCGTTCAATGGCTACTGAGACAGGTTTGTTGGTGGTAATGTAGATGTTTATTTGATGTTATTATTGAGATATATATATATATATATATATATATATATATATATATATATATGATATTTATTTACCTTTGATACAATCTATCTGCAGTTCTGGTGGTAAACACCAGGCCCTTGCGCCTGCATTCAGAAGCAAGGGACAATTTCAGGGTTCTAGTATCTATTTAGCACAGCTTAAATGCTGCACCGTAAGGAGGAGAAGTTGACTCATTGGGTGCTGAGTTCTGTATCTAAGCAAGACCCCAGTGTGTGTACTGGCATCCACCATCTCTCTGTGCAGCCTGTGCCACTGCCTCCCCACTGATATTGTAAGAAACTTCTCTTACTTCTGCTTTAGGACAGGAATTGTTATTTGTTCTAACCCCAAATTTCTCACTACAGACAAGCTGATATTTGACTTGAGAGTCCTTACTTTATGGATCATGGGAATGTACTGCTCTGTTGTCCTTGAGCAGAGCTGTGAATATTCAATGTTTGTCAGTTAGATATATGCGTCCCTTCTCCTTCTGGTTGACAGCAGCAGGCTGTTGTACTTTATTTGTGAAAGAGGTCTGGAAAAAAAATGAGCGTTTGTCACATAGTAAACAAATGGGAAATGCAGAGTTCTTATACTTTTAGTATTTTAAACGTTGACCTTAATGAGTCCTATTAATCAGGACATACTTTTGAGCAGGGCATTCTGGAGGGCCTGGATCCATGCTGGATGATGCTGAGAGTGGTGGAAATGAGCTTTCCATTCAGCTCCATCACAATCTGTGGCTGCCCAAGGTCAGGCATCCAGTGAAGGGCTGGGAATGCTTGAGTAAGGCTGCAAGAGCGGCAGGACAGGGCAGTTTCTGGGTCATCATTCTGACCAACTGTTCACGTAATTGGTACATGAGATGTTGCTTATAGGAGTCCTATTTTCAATCACACGAGCATGTCCCGGATTTTCATAAACCATCTGTTCGAGTGAAGAGCTACCAGGTTGTGGGGCTTCGAGTGAGGGGGGAAAAGGCATAAGGAAAATTCCAAGCAGGAGATGGTAGGCATGTGTCAGCTGGGGTCTGCTAGGAGACTTTTTAAAGCTGGAATGAAAGATCATGAGAGAAATGGTTGCAGCTTGACACACAGATGATAAAGCAAGCCTTAAACAGAAGCTGTGGCTGCACAGCAGGTAAAGAAATCCTGCTTAGATTAAAAATAAATATTTTATGCTGCCTGTATACAAAGCTTTTTCTTTTTTTTTTTGTTAACTTAAAGCCTTCTACAATTGGCAGTCAGTAGGAAACATTACAAGAAAGGATTTGTATTTTTTTTAGCCTCGGAACCCCTCAAAAAGAGAAGATGAAGGTTTTTTTTTTTTTTCTAATGGTAAAGAGAAAATTAAAGATGGAGCTACTCATTAGAATCATTCAGAAGGAAAGCGATTGGAGGTTCGCTGGTTTTGTACAGCACAGAGCACAGCCGACCCTTATAACATCAGATAATTCTGCACATGGAGGTGCACAGCAGCAGAGAGCTCAGCTGCAATATGCATGAGCTGTGCTCTCTGCTCAGAGGGCAGCTGAGAGGTAAGGACCGCCAGCATCCGCTCCCCTTCCTTCCATCCATTTGGAGCATTTTAATGACTAAAGCAGGGTAAACATTTGTGAGGATAAACATCGTTTTCCTGCTGAGCAACAATGTCTCCAGTATAAGAACAGGATTGTTTTGGCATATGTCAGCTCTAAATATCCCTGCAGATATTTTACAGGAATTGCTACCTCTTTAAACATTCATGCTATTAAAAATCAGGACGATTGTTGACATAAACCTGTGATAGCAGCTGCATTGTAGACAGAGTATGAATTTTTTATGTTATTGATGAGAAGTTTATATCATTTATGTACTGTAGTAAGGGAGGCGGATGAGTGCTGAATACAGAAAATTATGTGATTGAAACCATTTAGAGTATCAGGGCGCAGTATTTATCAGCGTGTCCCTCTCAAAAGGAACATGAATGCAGCAAATGGAGAGCAAAACAAAGGTAAGTGATGTGGGATATTTAAAAAACCCTGGCTGGGATGCGAGTAAGTTGGGTGACCTGCAGTGTGGGTTAGCTGGTTTGGGTACCAGTGTCATCACTGCAGGAATAGGCAACCAGTGGGTTATTGGAGCTCGTGGGGCTCGTGATAGGGAGGGTTGGAAATATGATCAAGAGACGACTGTAAAAGAAGTGGTTGTAGATGCATCCACTCAGACCCAAGGCAGCTGAGATTATAACTTGAGCAGCTCAGCACATCATTACAGACACGGATGGCACCAGTAGCAGTGGTGGTTTGTGCACAGTAGGCATGCCAGCTTGTAGAGACCCAGATCTACCACTTCATTTTGTGTAATCCACCAAACAGCTGGCCAGTAGTAATAACTTCTCACCACCTCAGCCCCAGGCTGTATTTAAAACAGTGACCTGGAGGTGAAAGGCTGCGTATCCTATTACCAGTCCACTGAGACATCCAGTCCTCAGTAGGATGTGTCTATAAATTAATATGGCTCTGGATTAGTATTACAGACAAAAAGCTACATGAGAAGAACATTATTAGGGTTGCAAAGTCAAGCCTGTGAAAGTTAAGAAATGTGAGAATTAAGATTGCCTGTTCAACCTTAATTTGCCCCCTTCTGTGTATGCATTATGATACAGCCTTTAATTACATGATCACATTCTACTCAGCCTGAGGCAGACACCTGGCATAGAAAATTTCAGCCCAAATGGTTTGAAGTTTGGCAAAGTTATCATCGACTGAGAAAGAGGAATGTATAAGACCTGTCAGGCAGCTTTAACAAAAGGCTGCAGTTGGTGTTGATTTCCATTTATTTTACAGCATTCCATGTTTATGTATATTCAAAATTTATGCTTAACTTGGTTCTCCAAGATCCATCTCTGTGTAAGACCAAGGAAGGCAGCCTGTACCACACGCAGATTGCCTAACAGGAACAAGGAGATTTTAATACATAGCATCTACTGTTTAGACAGGCTGTACAGTGCCAATAAGATGAAACTGAATGGGAACCACGATGTATTAGGTGTTGTATAGGAAAACGATAATAGAATAATATTTGCAGGTAACAACCAAGTCACTCTGTCAAATAAATTGAACATCAGAAGGACAAAACCAGATTCAGTTCTCTTACAGGTAGAAGTGTTTACTTCAGAACACACTAATAATTAGTTGATAATTTATTGGAGTGCTGGCGTAGTAATTACCAGGTTCAGTTTTGAGTTTGCACAAGAAGAGGCTCTGTGTTGCTGTACCCAGCGTACATTTAGCATTAGCCTGAGGTTCTTTGGCATGGCAGAAGGCAGACTGAAAGCACCTCCTTCAGATCCTTACCACTAGTACACTTACTGTGGTCATACTGCCAGAAATAAGAACGTTCTAAACCTTCAGTATTCTGACAGCCTGCTATATATGCTCAGTGTATTCTCACTCTATCTTACCGTGCATAGCGATGAGCATGCTGAGCATCCTTTCCTGTGTATTTTACACAATACTTTTTTTCTTGGGATGTTCTCACAACTCAGTGTTCTGTTTTCCTGATCACTGAGTCAAGCTTATTTTCTTGTAAATTAACGGTGTTCTGGATTTAGAACATAATGCCAGAGCTAAGATTAGCTCTAACCTTCAAACTTCAAACCTTCAGACATCAGAGATGAGCCACCCATATGTAAGTCCTGTGTGTGTGCCTGTGGGTTTTTTTTAGCAGTGGTAAATAAAATGGCAAATAAATGCTGTCCTTCAAGTGGGGCTGGCATGCTGCCATCTTAATTTTTCAGGAATAGGGCAGGTTCGGACGAGTCAATCAAAATCAGTCAATTTCTTGGGCAGCAGTTCAGGTGCTGCAGTATAAAAACCCTTTCAGTGGAGGTCTATAACATTAATCAGAAAGTGCAGAGTGGTATTTTGCAGGACTATGGGGACCGAAGAAAGTTGACGGTGGGTGCTTCTGCATTGAGGTTTTTGCTTGTGTTGTTCTTGTGCTGTCCTGGCAGAGGAGTTTGATTCTTTTTTCGTGTCACCATAGGTCGTTCTTTGCTGGGCTGAAATGCTGTTTTGTCACTTTACATAGGACAATGTAAGGAACTATACAGAAACCACAATACCATAGTAACGGTTGGCTCTGTAATTACATGTTACGTACAGTTCAATGTAAATAAGTGGTAATACAAGCAATTTGTATTTTCTCAACTACATTATTAAATCTTCAGATTGCAAAACTACATGGAAATTAGATTGAGAATAGAATGGGTAACTTCAGCGGCTGTATTATTGCCGCACATTATCTCAAGAAGTCTGTAATTACTTTGTAGTTACATGCTAGTTTTCAGATAATAAGTAAGTGGTGGAAGTTTGCGGACTTGTCCAGCTCACAGCTGTACAGGGCAGCCATTCATTTGGGTTTTAGGAGGTGGAGAATTTGGTCAACTTGATCTTTTAGTCTCCTTTATGTAGGGGGAAGGAGTTTTTCTTACAAGCAATCTTGACAGACAGACAGCCATGGATATTTCATATTTATTGCAAATATAAGCATTGCACTTAAAGTCAGCATTGGGTCTCTACCAAGCATAAAACCAGGCTTTAATTCTCTGCCACATGCAGAGTTTTTGTTTCCCTTTGGATTCTCAGAGCTACATGTCAAGTGATACTTCACCAGCACGACTCTCTGCCTTCATAGCTCTGTGCTGCACTCCTGAGCCTCTGCGGGAAGGGCATGGCCAGGCATTTTAAGGACATTTTGAGAATGTTCAATTGTGGCTGACTTCCAAGAGTGAGAAGCTAATTTACTTCGTGTACACTTACTGCTCTTTGGGGGGTTCTGGTATTTTAACCTCTTCCTTTCTTTTCTCTCTTCTTATTGTCTTTGTCCCCCTGAGTATGGAGTTGGGGTCAGGTTATTTTTTTAAATCTGATATGAATATGTAAATGTCTGTAGTGCTGTTAGTCTAACTGTGCTTTGGCCCTTTTTTCTCTTGGAATTTTGAAGGAAGGAAACGAATCTTTCAGCTCAGAAACAATTGTATGTGTTCCTATTTACACAAGGCATTTAGAGAAGAGAGTTAAAAGATGCCTCCAGTGCATGGTCTGTGTTTTAGAATACAGACATACACATTTCAATGGTCGCTATCAAAATCCAAGTGTTTTGTTGTCTATGTGGAGAAAGAAGAGATGGAAGTGTTTGATTTGATAGTCAGACTGGTAGTGAGGGCATTAATCCGGGGCTGTGTGATATATTGAGGGGACAGAAAACTAATCATAAGATTTGTACTAGATAGACTGAGTTCCTTTCACGGAGACAAACAGATGCAAGGACATAAGTCCAGTGCTGTAAGAAAGGCAATGATAGTCACCCATCGGACTTTGAACTCTCCAAAATGAAGTCACAGCTGGTGCTCCTCTTCATGAGGAATCTTGATTTATTTATGCTCCTTTACCTCTAAACCTGTATCTTTGGGGTTTTCTAGCCTTTCACGGTAGATTTATTAGCTGCTCTCAAGCGAGGAGGTAGGTTTGCAGGGATGGGGGAACTGGAGGAGAATGAAGAAGAAGCAGAAGGAAGACTGAACTGTGGGAGGGTGAGGGAGGAAGAAGAAAAAAGATAGATAAATGAAGACAAATGGAAGAGAAATGAGACAGGGAAGACGGTAGGGGGAAAAAAAGAGTGGAATGAACCTTCTGAGAAAGTAAAATGGAGGTCTTATGGAGGATTGCCAACAAAAGTGGTGTAAATCAATAATGAGTAAATTAATAGGGCAATTGTGCAAATGAGACTCAGTCATTTAAGCCAAGCGTAATACATCATGGATGATTTAGAGAGAGTGTAACCCACAGGGCACACCTTTCAATCTACTAAAGAACTAAAGCAGGATGCTGACACGTCAGAAAATGGAGGAGATGAACCAAATGAGGGACATACGTTAAAAGGGAAGAGGTGGTGAGACAACCTCCAAATATAGGATGGCATTAAACTCCCTAATGCCAGAGCCACATCTTAAAGTAAAAAATTTGGCCCTTTCAGGCCTGTTAGCACACAGTGCTCGCTTATGTCCAGCTTACCGTCCACCAGAAGCCCCAAATCCTTTTCAGCAGGGCTATGCTCAATGCTTTTGTCCCACAGCTTGTATTGATAGTGGGGGTTGCAGTGACCCAGGTCTTGGACTTGGATAAAATTTTGAGAGTTCTTAATGAACCTGATTCCTCTGGGATGTTTGTGTGCACCATTTAGTTTCCAGGTCAGCAAACACGCTGTAACCAACCTTTTTGAGACCATTTGCCACTCTTCTGTAACCCCGTAAATGGATTCCTCTGCTGTAACTCTAAAATGGAGCAGACCCATTAAGTCCTTGTGCCTTTTAAATGCATTGGTTGCTAACCTTTTGTAAAGGATCAAAATTAGCAGACTGATTAAATGAATTTCTGACAGTCATTCTGCCCTATTGGTTCTCTGAAAACATTAGACAGAGTGCTGGGTGGCCCAGCAGATGAGATGTTTTCTTTCACTCTGTGACTCCTGTGAGTCCTCTTTCCCCATGGTCCTGAGAAAATATACTTTGATTTTTGAACAGCTCAGTACCAAACCAAGTTCTCCCTGCTGGTAAAACCTTCACTTTTTCTTCAAGTATTGAAAGCAGCACCTTGAGGCTCTTCATGGAGCCCCTATTACCATTATGGTCTTTTGCTCTGTGCTTAACTGTGCTTTCAGTTTTATGGGGATTGTTTTTGAATTGTCTTGGAGAATGCCACCCTTAGGTTGTGGTTGTCTGAAATGCTGCACAATTATTTGCATTCATATGAATTGTTGGGTTCTTGTGTGATCAGTCACATTCAGTAGTGAAAATCGTGTTTTTCAGTCAATTTGTAGTTATTTCTTCTTCAGCATTCAAGCAGTGGTCATGCCCTACTTAATTAAAATGTCAGCTTGGAAACTTGTTAACAGGACTTGTAATATAAAACATGAGAGTAAAATATAGGCTATAGAAGATAATTAACTTCCTTAGAATTAGGCTCTTTAAGCAATGGTAGTGTGAGATAGATAGGCCATCCAGTCTGCCAGACTCCTAAACAGATACAACCTTTTCATTTTCATAGATAAGATTTAAAAGTATTGTTCATTCTAAGTACAATAAACAAGTGTTTTGTCAGTGCTCCAAGCTACCTGAAAATAGGATTTACAGTTCTATATAATTGTATTTTCTTTGTGTTTGTGTAGAAGTCAAAGCGTAGCTGGAAGATGATGGCAATTATAATTTATTATGCTGTAATTGTTACCTAAATGTTTTTGAATAAGCAAAAATCACATCTGTTTAGGAATAAGTTGCACAGCAAGAGAATTCCCTTTGAAATGAATGCTGTGTTCTCAAATTCTGTAACTGTACACATAAAACAACATATTTATTTCCCCACTGAGTCCATTACATTCCCAAGTCAAACTGCATCCTCTCTTCCCTTCCCATATTAAACCCTTTGATTTAATGGAGGTTTTAACTACTGGTTCTTTAGGGAATTTTCAGTAGGCTTTGCACAGATTAGGTTATTGGAAAGTATAGTTATTTGCTTGTAAAGTGGCAGTTCTGTGTCAAAATTGATTTTCTCTGGTGCTGCAGTAGTAAAACAGATAAGCTTCTGCTTTGCATCCAGAATACACTGATATTCCTGCCATGATACTTTCCTTTTGCTTCCTGCCCCAGCTCTGCTGTAGGCTGGCTTGGAAATTAAAAGGAGACCTTTGTATGTTGACCAGAATACCTTTGGATCAATCATTAATATTTACCTAAGTGTTCTCTGTGCTTTGCTGATGGTGGCTGGTTGTTCCTAGGAAGAATGTGTAGTGGGAATTGTTGAGCCTTTCCAGCAATGGGTTGAACCCTGTGTCAGTCTGTTGGAGCAGGCAGGGTGGCAGATATTCAGCATCCAGCAGCAGGTACATCCCAGCACTGCTTCCCATGGAAAGGGAAGCACAGGAGGTCCACATCTACATACATCAGTTGTTCTGCAGGTTGGACTCATAGAAAGTAAAGTCTGTTGATCAAGGGGGACAAGTTTCACCATTATATGTATGCCATAGGAGAGCATGTAATGATGATGATGGTGGAAAAATTGAAGAAATATGTTGTACTTCTGATATGTTGTTATATGTTTATATATAACAATAATATATATATTCTAAACTTCAGTAGGTCTGATCCAGGCTGAATAGTATTCACTAACCCAGTATATGTTGGTGATACTCTGATGTCCAGAGTCATTCAGACTCGGTTTAGTGCAAGTTTTCAGTTGAATTCTTCATTTATTCAGTAATGGTTTGTCTGTCTGTATTGTTCATGCTGTTAGCTGAATTGTTGTCGCAAGCTCTCCAGAGATTAATGTATTTACTGACTTCTATGAGACATTGCACCAATCAATGTTAACAGGCTTTGACAGAGACGTAAAGGATCTATTAAATTAGATCTGATTTCCTGTTAAATTACTCCACATAAAAAGCTGGACTCACCTTATCTGTAGCAGAAATGAATGCCTGCTATTAGAGCCTTTAAAGAAAGTTTTCAAGAGCAGTCCAGCAAAGTAGTGGGATAATTAGCAGGATGGTAGTCTGTTGGCATCCAGCACTGCCTGCGTTAAGGCAGAGCAGGGAATGGAAGGTTGTCTGTATTGCAGATGTGAAGGCATTCCCCTCCCCACTAATCAGCTCCTCCTCCCCCACTTCTCTTTAATTAGATTAGAGACAAATAAAATTAAACTATTAAGGCAATTAAGTTCTTAACATTTGATCAGTTAGCTGAATGCAAATCTATTCTCCGTCTTTCTGCTAAAGGGCTGATACATGGAGTATTACGTTCTGCAGTGCATCTTGGGTTTCTTAAGAAAGTCAGCAAGATGCTTGGATTCAAATAGATTAGCAAGATTCCTTTTTTCTTTTCACTGTCTCACTTCTCTCCCCCTTGGTATTCACACGATGCAGCCACTGTTCAACCAGCGTAGGCTCTTCTCTTGTTTACCCATAGTCTCAAATTCCACTTATGTACACAGCCAGACAAGCTATGCTGACTTTATTCAAATGGCCGTTCACGAGTTAAGTGAATTTCTGATAAATTAAACAAATGTCTGATGACTTCATAAGTAACTATCCCCAAATAGGGAATGAAAGACTTGAGTGGGTAAGCTTTTACTCTGTTTTCTCTCTTCTTGCAGACAAAATAGCAGACAGTGGCTTGAAAATCTGTGTGTAGAATTTATGATGTACCATGGCTCATCCTCTTTGTTGTTTTGGTCACGCATCACTGCTGGCCCTCACCTGCCCCAAGTAAGGACAGCTGGCACCTATGTCCTGTCCGCAAACCCCAGGGCACCTTGGTTGAATAGTCTGTGTGTCACTGGGAGGCGCTTCCTTGGCTCTGGCTCTCAGATGGCACCTTCCATTGCCTGGGATAATGTTGTTCCTTTGTTGTCCTCCTCTGGATCACTTGATCACGTGCCTATAAAAGAATTGCCAAGTTTGGCTGGTGTTCTATAAGGAGAGGTATGTGCAGGCATTCAGATGAGACCTCCAAAAACATACCAATGTGGTGGTCTTGGCCAGAAGACTCAAAGGGAAACAGAGAAGCAGTCTATAATGCATCCCTTGTTGCTTTTCCACCACAGCACACACCAGCAATTGCTTCTTAGTACAGACTTCTGCCTATGAATACCACTCTGTGTGCTTCCTGGCCGCTTCTGTTCTTGCTGGTTCCCCTCCACATGGTTAGTTCCTCCTGGTGGTGAACCTCAGCCCCAGGGACTCCTTCCCACCACTTCCTCGGGGCTGTAGCTGGCTATTAATCACTTCCAGTCCCACTGCAGAAGTATTTGAGTGGGATCTGTTGACTCTTCCTCCACCTTCAAGATCTGATAAAATTTTTTTTCCCTGGGAGAGTCTCCTGTAGCTTCTGTTTATACTCTCACAACTGCCACGTGCTCACAGTTGTGCACAGCGTTTGGACCCTCTTCACCCCCTTCCCTCCCTCCCCTCTTTTTGAATTACTAGCGGGTGACAAATAGCTACTGCTTTCCACTCCATTTCGCCAGGCGCAGTTTCTTTCCTGTCCTCATGAGAGTTCTGACCTTTCAGTTGATGCCTTTTGCAGCCCCCCAGGGGCCTCCAGGGAGCTGTAATGGACTCACGTTAATTGCCTGTTGAAGGACAGAAGCAGCTCCTAGCAGGATGATTGGTGATCCCCCTGTGAGTACAGCTGTCCTGGTCAGTGAAAAGATTGATCTGACACACACAAACATTTCGGCTCACTGCTCAGTGTCTCACAGAGCATGCACATAATCACTGCTCTGGCTTTAGCGGTTTCCTGTCTGCCCACACTGCTCTCTGGGTCTATTTGTGAGTGTTGTGACTCAGAGGAGCGAGCGACGAGAGACTATCCATTCTCATCCCCCTGTGGGTTACGGTAGTTTAGATAGAAGATACCCCACAGACAGCAGTGTAATCCAAAGATTTATACACTCAGCCTTATGGGTTGGTTTTCATTCTTTCGTCTTGTGGATTTTTTTTTTAACTCATTGCTCCCAGTAGAAGCACATCTTCCATTCTGGCTTAAATGTGATTTAAAATGCAAGCGATGCACTTCCTAAAGCACACATCCATGCATTCAGGACAAAAAATAACCCAAAGAAATGAATAAGAAAGAATCTCCCATTTCTGCTCACATCCCATCATCTTCAGAATGAGAACAGGAGAGGAATTTCTTTTACACTTGTTCCTTCTGTTCTTTTGCAGCTGGATAAACCATTATGTTCTCATTAGAGCTGACTATGGGTCAGTTTGCAGAGCCCTGTGCAAATATTATTTTTTCCACTTTTGCTTCGTATACGTTCAACCTGTATTAGACTCCAAGCTCCAGATTTGAAAGAGAAACTGAGCCAAAATCAGCAAACATGCTTTGATATCTGGGGTCAAAACTTTGCAGTATTATCAACCTATGAGTGTTCTTTATCTGAAAATATTAATCAGGTCAAATCCCCTTGTTCCTTGGCAACCTTCAACAAAAGATGTTTTCAACCTGGCCCATGTTATATCAGTTGTAACCAAGATTTAGCACAGTTGTGGTCACCACACAGATAAGCTTCTCCTGACGTAAATCCCTGGTAAAATTTAAAAGGATTGACTTAACTGCTGCTTAAAATGATTCTCCTCTTGCTTGCTTCATCCTCTCAGCACCGTGTTCCACACTAACCTTAAATGAGATGGCCCTGATGTAAATCCCTGCATCCAGGCACCTGTGGACTTGCAGGAGTACAACGTGTGACATGGGAGCGCAGTTCTTGCAGTGCTTTCCGTCATTAACACTTGGTCTGAAACCTTGTGTCTGTGTATCTCCTGCCATGGGAATGCATGATGCCTGAGCACAAGGATCTCACTCCTACTGGCTTTTTGTTTTGATGGCTGCTGCAGGATCTTGCACAGAAGTAAATGACTTCTCACAGTCGGGCCATACAGCTAGAAGTGATTGGGTCAGTGTTCAGCATCTCTGTGCCTCTTGCTTTTTAGTCTACGTTCTGCTTTTCTGAAGCATGTACTGGTGAATGAAGATAGAAACTGCAGTGGGAAGAGAATCCTAGAGATAATAAAAAACTGCAAGACTGAGGCAGTTTGCCATTCGTTGGGGTCCTAGAGACATCCAGCAGCAGAGCAGTGAAATATTATTCCTCCAAGAAGTTGCTGTATTACAAGTGTCAATCAAAATACTCTATTGCTGTTCAGAACATTCTGCTCCAGAAATACATTATTCACCAGCAGAGGAAGCTCAGAGAAGAGCCACCCCTGGCAATTGCTGGGTACTGTGTGTGTGCTAAAGATAAGCTTTGCTGTGAGTTTCCTGGCCTTACTGCTGCAGCTGTGCTTCTTAGCTGTTATTTCGGTCCTGTATTTCATATTTAATATAGGTATGCATATAACCTTGGGCTAAGTTCAGATTTGAGCAGATGAAAATGTTTGGGCTTTTTGAGGTAGCCTGAAAGCCAATTAAATATTTTCTGCTTCTTAATCAGCCCCAAACCTTCCCAGAAAGACTTAAGTGAAATGGATGCTTGAAACAGCAAAGGAAATAGAAGGAAGTATCTCTGTTTGCAAGTTGTGTAGCCTTGTCCAGTAATTAAAGATGGAATAGATGGAGAGCAGCCAAGAACCTGAACAAAAGTATCTTAAGAAGTCCAGAATAGCTCCAGTGTAATCAAATTTGAGGCAGATTCCAGGATAGGAATGAGGCCTTATTGCCACACATTGGTCTTTGGGGATGCTTTTTAGAGAAGGATTAAAACAAAATGTAAACCCTGTTGCCATTTTTACTTGAGGGTTAGTAAGTGGGATGAGAAAGCTGTGCTACAGTGAGAGCATTCCATCATAGAAGTTGTAAGTACAGTAATCTCATAGACATCCAGTGTGCTGCAAGAGGAAGAGCCACACAAATATAGCTTAGAAGGGATGACTAGATAAGAACTGGATGTCTCAGAGGGCTGCATCTTTAATGCTTTGAAAGAAGTTGTGTTGATAGCCTTTATGGGAAAGAACTTCAAGAATTTTGCGTAATAATATTGCACGTAGAATGAAAATTCCCATCTGCGCTGTGAATATAAGGGGAAAAACAAGCATTTTAACCTACTGCATTCATCATGTGGCATTATAAAATAATAATTAAAAAGAGCTGTAACGGTGAGAAAGTATCTGAGGAGAGGTGACATCTTCCTGGTGGGAAGGTGCATAGGTGTGAAATGCCTTTGGTTCCCAGGGCTGTAGGGCAGATACACAGCAGTGTTTGCTCGAGGTCTCGCTGTGTGTTTGAGCTTCCTGCACTTTGCAGTCTCTGCTTTGGTGCAAACTCTTTCATTTCCCCACTCCCCTTTTCTTTCTGCCTACGCTGTTTTTCATTCCAGAAGCTTCTCTCCCCCCGAGTGCGTTGTTCCAATAACTGGATGGCGATGTAAAATTCATTAACAAAATTTCAAACAAATGCTGAGGCTTGCAGACCTTGTTTATTTGGCTTTTAAAAGTAATTTAGATGCCCACATACAGTAGAGTTCCCATCCAATACTGTAAAATACCGCGGTCTATTTTCTCTTAGGGAAATACTTGCTTTCTGGCATAGATCTTATCAGTGCTTATAGTTTGTCAGTAACTATTTGCCTGAAGTATAAATACAGAAAGCAAACACGGCAGGCATTATAACACTTAGGTGTTCATTTATAGCTTGATGGAGGTGAATTAATTTGGCTTCAGGGTCTGTGGTTCTCATAAAGTTTAATGGGAACTGCAAAAGCGATCCTCCTGTCCACCGTGCTGCAAACAGGCACCTGAACTGCCTCCTTTCTACTTCATAAACAAGCGATTGTATGGAAATACTGTCTTGACTCTTGGATTGTAGGAAATATGTGGGGCATATGTACCAAATGGCAAAAACTCTCGTGAGAAATGTTACCTGGCAGCTGTGATAAAGCAGAGATTAATTTCGTTTGATTAAGCTGGCACGTGAGGAATTGGATTCAAGAGGACCTGAACTGGGGTTTGTTTAGCTCATCCGGTGTGGGATGAAGTGGGTGCCTTGTAATGCTGTGGTAGTGGGAGGGAGGTGCAGGAGGTTGTTAGACGTGAAAAGAAAATGAGTGTGAGTGTTCAGAGATTGCTTGGCTGCTTTGAATGACGCCAGGTATGTCTTTGTTGCTGAAATTACTGTCCTGAAAGTGTAATTCTGCAGATGGTGCAGCATCAGAGGTAGTTGGCTGGCATTGCTAAATCCAATCAAAATCACTGTTGAGTGAGGTGTGTAGTGCAAGGGTGTTTTTAACTGGAAGGCAAACACGTTTAATATTGCACCTCAGATGTTACCTACGTTGAGGAGAAAGAAGTGACAAGACAATCTGCTCCTATGGTTATTAAAAATAATGTTTTACTTGCTTAGTGGAATCGAACCCAAGGCTCCTGACCCATCTATCCTCTGGAGGTTGGCTGCAGATCAGTATCAGAATTTAGCAGCTTGCATCCATTTCCAGATCTTTTTTAACATATGAGTATGGCTTTGCTCCTTGGCCAGCTGCAGCTCCAAGCACTGAAATTAAACTTAACAGTTTTACAAAGCGGATAGAAGGCCAGACAAGAGATTCTTGTTTCCAAGAATCACATAGCCCCTTTTTTGGACTACAGAAACTCTGATTCTATTAGAATTTGGCAACAGAGCTTGAACTGCACAAACATGATGTCTCATTTGTTTGCCAACTGGTGGAAGACATTCAGAGCTGGTTTCTCCATTTACAACCTGCTGCAGAGCCTGTCTCAGTCAAACAATAGGCTGCCACTGGCTTCTTTGAAGTGATGGTGTGCAGTCATAGGATCAAAGAATGGTTTGGGTTGGAAGAGAACTTTAAGATCACCTCGTTCCAACCCCCTGCTATAAGCAGGGACACCTCTTTCTATGCCAGGTTGCTCCCAACCCCATCCAGCCTTGGTTGCTTCCAGGAAGGGGGGGCATTCACAACCTGCAGGTAAGCTGTTCCAGTGGCTCAGCACCTCACAGTAAATAATTTCTTTTTAATACCCAGTCTAAATCAACAGTCTTCCAGTTTAAAGCCATTTCTGTCACCCTGTTGCTACTTATATAGAATCTCTCCCCATCTTCTGTAGCCCCCTTCAGGTCCTGGAAGAACACTCTCCCCAGAGCCTTCACTTCTTCAAGCTGAAGAGCCCCAACTCTCATAGTCTGTCCTCATAAGGGAGGTGTTCCAGCCCCTTTGATCATCTTTGCAGCCCTCCTCTGAACCTGCTCCAACAGCTCCATGTCCTTCTTGTGCTGTGAGCTCCAGAACTGGATGCAGTACTCCAGATGAGGTCACACAAGAGCAGAGCAGAGGGGCAGAATAGCCCACCTCAACCTGCTGGTCACGCTTCTCTTAATGCAACTCTTATTGCTTTGTACTCTTAAATAATTAGAAGGACTTAAAGGAGCGCATTTCAGCCTTTCTGTTCTTCACAAACTATTCAGAATATGCATTGTGCTGAATATTTCTTATTCATGACCTGTCACATCTTGGGAACTTTTTCCTGTTAATCTTGCTGTGAAAAATCATATGAGGGTTTTAGGAACATCAGTGCATTTTTAAATCAGCAAATGGTTTTATTTGCAGCGTTTGCTTGTAGCTGAGAGAGTCAGCTCATTCTTTACAGTTAATAGCATTGAGGTGATAGCGATGACTGGATATCTTGTCCAGAAATGAGAGCTGACTTACAGCCTGCTCCACAAGAATGCCGTCTTTGGTCATGTTACCAATGTGAATGTGCAGCTTTGGCGTTCTTGGGAAGACTTTCTGAGCTCTTGTTAATTTTCAGATGAAACTTGTCTAATGGCTGGTTAGCAAGTGTTCAAAAATAGCAAGTTAAAAGGTTGCTAACAAATAGTCAGATGAAAAATGTCTCGGTTTCGGCTTAGAGAGTGGGTGTTATTCACTTGTTATTGCGTCTACTTACTTTGTGTGCAAAATGCTGTATAAACTGTTGAAAATGTAAGGATGTCGGCCCATTTTTCACTCCATGGTTTAATGGATTCATGGAAAAGGAGATGTGTATATAGTCTCTCAGCAGTGGTCTGAAATTACGGAGTTATTCATCTCTCTTGAACAAGAAAATTGCAAAGGATTCATCAGTGCTGCCTGACCCAGTGAGGTATTTCAGACCATAAATGCCAAGCTTATGCACTAAATACTTGAGATACTTTCCTAAAGGGCGTCTCCAGACTCCATTAATACTTTTAACTTTAAATATTTTGGGAAAGGGCTGAACAAAAGTAAGCCTAGTTCCTGGGTGGTTGCTATTGATAAATAATTGCAGCCCTCCTTGAACGAGTGATCATTGTCTGCTCTTTAAAATTTGTTTCTAAAAGAATACTCAGATGTTGCAGATTCTCACTGTAGTGACCAGTGTCTTTCTCTTCCCTTCTCAACTGATCTTTTGTGCTTCCCAGTAAATGGCTCTTGTTAACTTCTCACCTTTCTTCTCAAGCTCTCGGGCTGTGGGACGCGCTCTCCACCTTGGATGCTTCTGGCACATCGTGCGTACGATCAGAGATGTGCAGTAGTGAAGGTGTAGCTGATTTTGTTTATCCAGCATTCCGAACACTAACAACCCATCTCTGCAGCACGCTGTAAATTGCACAGAAGCCAAATGGTGGCCTTGAAAGAAGATGACCTCCCTCTGCTTGCCAAGCACCCAGGGCAGCTATTGATTCTTTCCACTAAATTCCAGCTCTCATCATCTCCACGAGAGAGAAGGGCTCACTGGAAGGCTCTGGCTAGTGTTGCATTTTAATAGCAGCTGCTTACCCCATTACCATTCTGTTTGCATCCTCTTTCTGGTCTACTTTGCAACATTGCACTTCCATGGACAACAGGGTCGTGGTGTGTCAGTGCACTTGATTTTGTTGATTTGGGATTTTTTTTGTTTTGGTTTGGTTTGTTTTTCTCACCGTGCAAGAAGGCCGTGGTATTTCTGTATCTGGCGGCATGTCTGCATGAGACAAGGCAGAATGAACAAGGCTTGATGTGTGAGTGACAGATCCCAAGGTGATGCCGCTGGGAAGCTCTTGATCTGTCTGGTTTGAAGTTGAAAGCTCACTAGGTCACACTGAAAATGGTTGCCACTGGGCATTTCTTTCATCCTTGTTTATTTATTTTTTCCTTCCCTTTCTTGAAGTTTTACCTCTCCGAAAGGGGCTTTGCTGATGTTCTTCGTGTTCCTTGTGGCTGGTAGGCTGGATTATCACCTCTTACCAAACCTAATTACCTTTGTGTATTCTTGTGTTTTCTTTTGTTGCGCTTGGGTGGGTGGAGGAGAGAAAGGGAGCCTGAATGCCTTTGGCATGTGTGCCAGGGACTGCTAACCAGACATGTAAAAACCAAGCACCAGGTGTTTTTAAAGACATGATCTGCTTATTATTTAGCAACCTGCTGTTCAAAGGTTCTGGCATTTGCCTGCTACATCAGAACAGGGAGCCAGGTGGTGATTCTGTGGCCTTTTGTTTTCTTCCAAACTTGCAGCATGTCCTGTAACAAAGCAGGCATGAAGAACAAGGCATAAATCAACCTGAGAAGGCAAAGTGGCATTAGAAGAACCCCTGATTCTTTTGCACGTGCCCTTTTTGCAAAGCTGAAATAGCAGCTCTGACATCAGCCAGGGGAGGATTTCCTGCCCTGCGAGCGCTGCCAACAGTTGTCTCTGAGCCATGGAGGTTGTCCTGGTGGCAGCACCATGCAGGAGGATGATGGAGAAGCAGGGACAGGCAGTACATTCAGGGGCTTGCAGCAGTTTAGGGAGGCTGTTACTGATGTATTGCAGACAGACATGTTGCATGGCTCCATCTGTCTCCACGTGGCCCTGGGTGCTCAGTGCGCTTGTTGCTAGCTGTTAATTAGGATTGCCAGAATGACACTTTGCTTTTGCTGGGGTCTGTAGGCTTTGTCTGACAGCTTCTCTCTGGGCATTAAAAGGGCCCAAATTCAGCTTTACGTTCACCCAACCTGAGGAGTCATTAACCACAGTGAATTTCTGATTTTTCCATTGGATACTTGAGAGCTGAATACAGATAACCTCAGGCCAGTACGGCTGGGCCTCTGGCATTCACAAAGAGAAGCCTCATAGTGGACGTTATTAAATCACTGATCCATCAGGTTACCCAATGCAGAGAAAGTAGATCTCACTTTAAGCTCAGATGTTGTGCCTTGAAATAATTGGTCACACACATGGCTGGAATGAAGTACAGCTGTAAGACCTTTGCTCACTCAGAAGTAAAATGCTGACCCTTGCAGGTTTGTGCCCTGTATTCCACATTGAACTGGGGAGACTTGACATCTGATGTGCTTCCTGATCACTGTGTAGCATCCTTGTCCCAGCTCACACTGTAATAGTGGTGTTCTGCTCTATTTCTCAATATAACCTTTAAGTAGAGGACTTTGGAAACTGTCTTATCTGAAGGTAGAGCTGGTTGACCGGCATAGTGTACAATGGAAGAACTTAGAGAGGAGGCGCTTCAAAACGCAGAAGCACCAGGTTAAATCAGCTTTTGTCTTAGTTTTTGCTTTGACAACTGTTGGCATCTGACAACAAATCTCCTTGTATGCTTACATACATCAAAAAATCAGACTGAATTTAAAGCTATAATCTTATAGCTCTGATCAATAATTCATGTTCAGCTTCGAAACAGTAGAAAGGGATGCAGTCGAAAGGGATGCAGTCGTTCCTAATTTAGGAAAGTATTTAAGTCTGCCCTTTTAACTTTTAAGTGCCTAATTAAGCAGTTACTTAACATGCCTTCTGAACTGAAGTGAATGAGGGTAAACTCTCCAGGCAGATAAATTGGTGCTGTAATTTAGGGTCATTTCTTTGAGGTGAAGATGTGTGGCTCATTGGGCTTGGGTGGCTCTTTAGCCCTAGCGGCACTATGCTGGGTTCTGGAGGAAATCCCTCCCTAAGCAAATCACGGTGCACTGATGAGAGGGGAAGGGAGGAAGAAGAAATATCACAGATTTGTATTTCCTGCAGTGAGGTGCTGTGATGATTTGTCAGAGTTAATGAAAAAAACCAAACCTGTTTACATTTCTGCTCGGTGCATCCACCTGTCTCCCTTTGTTACAAAAAAAAATAATAAAATAAGAGCCAGTCCAAAATGGGATCATTACCTTTAGTGGATGCACTTCACATTGGTGAAAACAATTTCAGCGTGTTTAAATAACATGCAGCCTTGAAATTAAAGCTGTCTCCTTTTCGGCTGGGTAGACGCACATGGCTGGCGGTACAGAGATCACTTAGAGCTCAATATTCCTTTCAGTAGTAACTTGATGTACCGTATTTTTTTCCTCCTTTTGATTGCATTCCACTAGGTTTTATTTATTTAAATCTCGGCCTCCTTTTGCTGACATAGCACGGCATAACCAGAGATGTTTAGTAAAACTGAGATGAGCCCCTAAGTGGGCCGCTTGTTCTATAAATCTTTAAATATTTTATGTAACTCCTTTAGAAATTGCTTTTGCTAGACTAACCCAATCTACTTGGAAATGACTAGGGCATAAAATAACAGCTCTTTCAAAACTCTCAGCTGAAAGAGTTATTTGGTATATTTTTAGGGAAGATCAGACCTGGCAGTCTCTAATGAAAGACTGGTTTTCAACTTGAAGACATTTTGCTCCAGAAGGAGCCGTTCTTTTCAGCCCTCTGGACCACCTGGAGATCACGTAGTTTAGACATTAAAATACACTTTCCCTGAAGCCAACACTTTGCCTCATGTTTTGCACTGTCAAACACCAAGCAAAGGAAAATTCCATGCAAACCAATTGGCCGTAGCCATTTCTCGCTTCCTCCTTTGTTTTTCTTTGGCTGATTCCTGTGTAGTGCATGAGACTCCGAAGCTCAAATGGCTGTTAGCTTTGTATGATCATATATCTAATTTACTTTAACGTGAGATCCTGGCTTGCATTTCTTTAAGAAACAGAATCAATTTTATGCTAAGTGATTTCTTTGAGCTTTATTATTATTATTATTATTATTATTGTTATTATTATTATTGTCCCCTTTACCTAAAGTAAATTAGTGCGATAGCTGGAGCAACCAGGGAATGAAAAGGAGTCAAGTCCTCAAGTCACATTAGCACGCTTGTTGAGGCCTTTAAACAATCATCGCCATCAAAGTGCTCCATAATAACTGTAAAAAAGCTAATCACAGGTGGCAGTGGGCGTGAAATGCGTGGCTCTGTGCTCAATCCTTGGGATAATGGGGGTATTCATGGGATTTCTAGAAGGACTCCTTTGTGCGACTAGTCATGTGCCTGCTGAGCTGAAAGGACTATTTTGCTCAATTTGTCTAAAAGCGGCTGGCTTATATGATAGCTGCAGGGGTGAGCTACTCAGGTTGTTTTAACCCTTCCCACGCAGATGGATTTGGTACAATTCCAGGGCCTTGTCTGTCCTAGGAAATTTCTCCAATTTAAGGAAGCTGAGTGCATTGCAAGCAGAGAGTCTGGAGTGTGTGAGACCACCATCCTTGCTAAGAAGAAGCAGTGGCTTTGGATGTGGTTCTTTGTGGGTGCTCAGCTGGAGGAGCTTGGCTTTCCCAAATGGGCGGCGGTGGGAAATCAGAACTTGGAGAAGCACCTTGGGTGTGGGGCTGAAGCTCTCATAGAGTCATAGAATGGCCTGGCTTGAATAGGACTTTTCCTATGGTATCTTCCCTTGCACAAGCACATCTCAGCAAAGAGAATCTCTCCAACACAGCAACACTGTGGAAGTGGCATTTGTTGCATGAAAGCTGCATAATCACATCATCTAGAAATACTCTCCTTCCTCACTAGGAATAATGAATGGATGCCTAAAAAAATTAAAATGGTCATTATAAGAGACTCTGAAGAGGGAAATATAATTTGACATTAGAAATCTGTTACTTTGCAATGGAAGTAAATGTTAATTATCTAAATGCAGGAATAAGTTAACTACTGTAATACACTTACTGAAATTTCTATCAGTATCTAGGGGTGAAGCTGAGAGCAGTGCTGACATTTCTAATAACAAGCATAATGCTAATAGTTGAGTATTAATGAATATTGCTATTAACATGCAGCATAGAGGCTTTAAGCTGATGGCTCTTGTCCCTACCTTCAGTCTTGGAATCCTAGAGACAAGAGGAAACTGGAGGTTGAATCCTGTGTATTGTCTGCCCTGAGATATTAAGAGTAGGGAATGTCTTTTGCCATTGTCTTTTATGAATGGTCATGCATTTCTGGAGGACCTCGCACAAGAAGGTCTCAATCTCAATCTGCAAAGGTGCATTAAAACCAAGCCATTAATAAATAGAATGCCTGACATTAGCACGTAGCAGTAGTGTAACCCAGAAGAAAAGAATACAATTATCTCCACAACCTCCTTGATTCTGATTGCCCTTTAATTTTATGACAGTTGTGATCAGGAAGGTCACTTTGTCATGGAAGTTCATTGTATTGATGTTGAGCTGTGGTCAGGAGGATATGAAAATCTAGAAGGAGATGTGGGATGGGCATTCTCTCTGTTCATATGTTTGGTGATGCCCTGACTCGGCTGCAGCTGTGAGGGTCATTTTGCTCTCATTATTTTCTCTCTCTGTCTCCTCTTCCCTCAATGAGCATTAAAGTAGCCATCACTGAAATAGAAACCCACATCCTAATTTCTGGTTCAGATAACAAGAGAATTTCCTCTTTACTTCCCATCACCCCACCCTGAATAATCATCATGTCTGGAATGAAAAAAATTCTACAAGCAATCTTGAACCTATGTCACCTGCAGAGCACCGCAGTCACTTTGCTGTAGCATGCAGTCAGAGGAAGGCACCTTGTTATGCATCATAATAGAGAACTCCTTTTTATATATTTTTTTCATTTTGTTTCTTCATGTGCATCTTGGACACCTCATCTGGCACAGGTCAGACAGTGAAGAAGGGCAGATAAAAGGGGAAGAGAGAAAAGTTATTTATCTTTGCAAAATAACTTTCTTTTTGTTGAGGGCAGCTTAAGATGGTGCGAAGAATCTTGCAATACGACAAGCAATTCCTGCAATATTTCAGTGTATGTATACAAAGATTTTCAGAACAGCCTGGGGAAATGCTGCTTCATTCTATCTGCTGTTGAGCCTTTCTTCAGTAGTGCTCCAGTGCTTTTACTCCTCCCTGCACCGAATTGGTGTGAAAACCTCTATTCAAAACACGTGGCACCTTGATTCAGATGTGTTTGAGGTGAAGACCACAGTGAAATCCTCCTCCTGCTGATAAACATAGAAAGCTCCTTTGGTTCCACAAAGCCAAGACTTGGCCACCAGTGATCTCACTAGCCATAAAGGTATCTTAAAGGCAGGACCATTTCAAAACAAACCCTCACTACGGTTGCTTCCCCAGACGATGATATCACTGTCCATCTATTCTGGACACCCACAAAGCTACTTTGTAGGTGAAATCCTTTTCCTTTCTTCGCTTTCTTGTGCAATTTGATCTTGCACCTTGCAGACATTACCTATTGAAGATAGCGCGTGCTGCTTCATTCACCGGTGCAGCCTTTGAAGAGTTAAGCTCTGCAGTCACTCAGAAGGTGGACTTCTGCTTTTCCTCAAGTCTCTATTCATCTCCAGGAACTGAATTTTTCATGCAGTAATTAAAATTTGTAGGTCAAACCTCCCATGGCACCGTTTTCTGCTAATATGGGAGAGCAACGGTCGGATTCGCTTACGCTGCTCTTCCCCGCACTGAGATTTAAAGGATGAAGGGTGACATTTTCCCCCATTTTGTAAATTAATGCCATTGATCTGCCTAACAAGAACAAAGTTAGGCTTCAAAATACCAAATGATAAAGAGATTAAGACTTTAAATGGCTTTCCAAAGGCAACCTCTATTGTAAGATTCCAAGCAGAGTATTGAACTTTCAATTAGAATTTCTAATGGGCTATTGACTTAAATGGATAAAATGTTGCAAGTGATAGCTTTCAAGATGACAAAAATTGCTTAGTACATTCTGGAATATTACGTTATGAAACAAATACTGTTCTGGAGGCTGAGTAGTAGTAACCCAGGCCCCGGGCAATATTGTACCATGTCTCTGTGCAGCAATTCTTCAAAATTGAACTAATGCGTTTTGAAACGTTTTCTCTTTTCATGTTTTGTAAATCTTTGGGAGTGAGGTACTTTAACTTTCATGAAAGAATCTTCAGTCTCTTGTGATCTCGCTGTGATTGCACTCTTTATGAAATCCAATCCATCTGCTCCAGCGCTGTGTTTTCCTACGTTTCCTCATCTAGGGCACAAGCAGTGTGCCCACCTCGCGTGGTTTCTCCTGACTGCCTTCCAGAATGCGTCTGTTCTGCAGCGCATGTGCTACAAATAACATCTGAAACTCTCCCAAATTACCCTGGCACTTTACGGTGGATTGACTTGAAGTCTTGTTATGAAACACAAGCTCTAGTACATTTTTTCAAAGAATATTTTTTTTTCAGAGACTAGCCAGCCCTTTCCAGGATAAAGGGTTAATATTATGCTTATGTTACAGTGCATTAAAAACTCTAATTAAAACAGCATTACATTCCCATCTGCCAATCTCCAGTAATCTTCTTTAATTGCAGTAATTAAACTATATTTACATGTTCAGAATACTTGTAATTTAGCAAATTGCACTCTCTGCTCTACATTTAATCAAACAACCAGTTCCAGTATATTTAGTGTGGAAAGAAGTAATTTCAATGTTTTGATTACTATAGCAGATTTGACAGAGTAAGTGCCCCTCTAGTAGAGGCTTTGAAAGGGAAGGCAAACATGAAATATAGTCCTGTTCTGATTGTCATGTGAATGCCTAATTACATGTTAGAGGATTAACTATTAAAGGATACACGGCGTTTCGCTTGATTTTTTTAGGCACAGCTGACATAGCAGATAGTGAAGGTTGCCTGTTTTGGGATGCTGGGTGGAACATGTGGGGTTTTTTTTCATTATGATAGGCCTTGAAAACAAATATTAAATCCCAAGTTAATAAGTCCTTAATGCCCAAATTTTTTTACTTCAAAGATGCAGGAAGACTGTTCTGAAGATTATGTTTATAGTGCACTGTTGCCAGCTGCCCTCACCAATTCTTCCTTTCTAACCTTTATCATCTCCTTTTGTGTGTGTGTGTGTGTGTGTGTGTTGGGGGTGGGGGAAGCTTCCTACTCTTACAACAATAATTTCTAGGTAGATCTGTCAAATGCTTGCTTATATATTCTATCCCAAGTGTCTCCTCAGGTGGGCAGCTCATCCATTAATGCTGGGTCTGTGCTTGAGGATCAGCATCACTGCAGTGATCCCCTCCTCTTTCAAGGCAGTGGTGGTGACGTGTGGTTGGGTGGGTGGTGATTAACTTCCTCACAAAGGAAAGCTTCTCTTTAACTCTACATTTCTCCCCATGGTCTGTGGTCTGTAGCAAACTTTAAAAGGTGACTCCATTACCCACCATGTGATCATCCCAGGTGAATTGTATAAAACCTTTCTGAAGGCCCCCAACAGTCTTGGGGCATTGTGTTGTAGGTCAGTGTGAAGTTACGGTCATCCTCATACATGAGATGTCATAACATTGACGTGAATGAGGAAGATTTCAACGTAGGCTATTAAGGACAGCAGTCTCACAGGAAGTACAAATCCATTATTGGTTTGGTTTTTAAAAGGTTTTTGTAAAAAAAAAAAAATAATAAAAATGGAGGTTCTGTCTTTTCAATTTGCAATTGAACTTCACACATCGTCTTACAGAGTGTGGGGTTTGGTCCCCTTCCAGGCTGTCTGGAAACCCTCTTTTGAAAACCACAGTTTGTGTGCTGAACGGATGCTGCATCACATAGATATTTCCTAATATCCTTCCTTAAACTTCCAAATGGACACTAAGTATGTAAATATAGTGAATTTCAAAGGCTGCCTCTGAATTTGTATTTTCTAGGAAGGCTTTTAACATTACTCAGCTAGTAATATTCTGCTATGTCTGGCTTGCCATTTTCAAGGAGTGACTTAATGAGTTTATTGTATAATGAAGGACTGTGATTTATTAGCTTTTCATTACGCTCATTCCATCAGCTTCCTGCTAAATACTATAACCCTTGGCAGAGATGTTAGTCTTTATCAGGTGATATCATTGCTTTTTAATAAACTCTCCTTCCACGTTGATAATATTACACGTGAAATCTCTTAGCCTGCATTATTCCCAAGGGGAGAAAAAAAGTGTATTTATTGAAAAGGCTGCACCAGAGCACTGCAGAGAATCCTTTAGCAGTTTTATATTACCCATTGCCACTGGCTCAGGTTTAGTGGGTAGCATTGGAGGCTGCTGGTTCTCTCCCCTCCACTGGCAGAGAATTTCGCTGGTCCTATTGATACCTTAATTACACAGAGAAGCCATTAGTGTGTAGCTGGTTTAAAAATGTGGCACTTGCAGGTATTAACAAATATTTCTTCAGTAGGTATTTAATGATCAACGCTATTACAAGAATTAACATGGTGATGGCATGCAGAGAGGGGGGAAGGAGGGTAAGGTAATATTTTACAACCTGAAAAATTAAGCGCTGAGATAGTTAAGGCCCAGCCCTCATTAGCTGTATGGTAGATTTTTCTAATTAGTTCTTTCTAGTGTAATTAGCACGGATGAGTCTAATCATCTCATGTGAAACCAAATCTAATGCTTGGGAAGGAATGTCCTTGGCCTCTCTTTCAGACTGATTCCAAGGATTTTGTGGGTTTCTGTTGCGATGTTCCTTAAAGAAACAGCACGCTGCTGCCTTTGTGAGGTGGGCTGGTAGGGATGGGGGGGCTCGGACCTCATCTTGTGCTTTCTTGTAAGCACAGAGAAATTAGTCCTATGAGAACGTGCAGTCATAGAATCATAGAGTGGCTCAGGTTGGAGGGGACCTTAAAGACCATCTTCTTCCAACCCTTGTCATGGGCTGGTTGCCAACCTAGTAGCTGCAGCAAGGCCAAAGTCATAAACCCTGCTTTGTACCCACATGAGAAGAGAGCATTGGACCATTGAACTTAGAATACCAGCATTTCCAAGGTCTGTATTTCCCTGTAGGGATGTCTTTTTAGAAATGAACCCAGAAAGAGGGATGCAAAGTAGATGTTTGCTTCTGGTGTGGATAATCTCACTGTAAAACCCCGATGGTTGGAATCGCACTCGTTTTGTTGTAAGCACTCAGAAGCAAAGTAAAACAATATCGAGCCTCGTTGAAAACAATTTGGAATATAGATTGCTATCAGCCTTCACAGCAGACTTGTAAAAAATGTTGGGTTACTGGTGTGGGGAACTGAGCTCTGCACAGACGTGTTTATCTCATCTGAGCTGCAAGCTGACCTGTGGGGGTGGCACGTCTTCCTTTTTGTTTTGCCTGATCTGTTCTTTTCCTGACAAGAACTTGCAGTTTAACAGCCCTCCTTTCTTACGTACTTTCAAGTTTTTATCTAGGAAATCAAAAGGTAAATGCAATGATTAAAGGTATCTCTTAAAAAAAAGAAAAAGTCTTTATTCAAACCCTGTCTGTGGGGGGTTGCTTTTGCCTGTGGGTTTGCTGCAAACCTGGTTGCCTGCTATTGCATTTAACTGCTAATGAGCTCAGGTGGATGTTTGGGAATGAAGGCAAAGATGTGTTGTAAGTGTGGCTATGGAGGACCCAGGGATGCACCCAGGGCTTTCCCAGCAGCTGGGTGCAGGAAGGAGGGGGTCACCATGTATAGGGAAAGCCTATTAGGCATGTTGTGACCTCAGGGTACGTCTACATGGCTGCTTTTCAGCTCAGAATGCAGAGCTGGCCACACAACATCCAATGGTTCCCAACCATTTCCAGGGAGAGTGAAAATGATGCCTCATTTCTGGCTTCTGCCCTGGATGAATCCTCAATGGATATCCTTCATATTCAGCTCCTTAACTGGGTACTTCTCTTCCTGAAGCCAAGTGGCTTTCCACATCCAGTGTGGTGTGCAATCCCTGTGCTCATAATGTGGTGTAGGACCGGGTTGCTATGGCTGAGGGTCTGCTGGTTAGACAGATAGCACGCAGCAGAAGGAGGGAGCTGTGGAATACCATGGGTTTATGGCAAGGCAGAAGAGCAATGGGAGAGAATTGGAATGTCGTTAGTGATATTTTTACATGGCTGAGAGGAAATGAGATGTAAACAGTATTAGTGTAATATAATTTTCATGTGAGATTAAAAGAAAAGCCGGGATTTGAGAGATTTGGAAATTGCAGTTAAAGGATAAGTGATATTTGAAAGGATCCTACTTGATTTGATTAAACTTCAGTTCAAATGTCATTGTAGGGATGCGTTATTTACAGGTTGTTTTTCTCTGAGCTTTTGTTGATGCCATCCCAGCTGTGTTCCTATCAAACCCCAGCAATGAAGCTGAGCCGGTGGGGGTGGGGAATACCTGGGGGTGCACCTCAGCCTTCCGAGTGCAGCAAGATTTAGGATTTTCTTGCTTCTGTTGATGTTTTTGTTGTTGTCGTTGTTTGTTTCCTATTCTAAATTACCCTAAATTCAATGGAAGCCTTATTATGGGAAAGTACTTGATAACCGTAGCAGTCTCCTCTGATCTGTGTGTTGGTCTCCCAGTGCCAATGTTGTCTCTGTTTCACATCTGATGGTTAAATTCTGCTTCCCAGGTCCTGGCTGTGTGACCACAGCTGCCATTAATCGTGGGGCGATGTGGGGCAGCTGCTGCTCCGGGGGCATCGCAGCGGTTCCCCCCAACAACGCTGGCATTTCCTCTCCATGCACAAACCTATTCCCACGTCCCAGTTCCAGTCCTGGGAGATGTTTTACCGGCATCTGGCACTAATATCTGTTGTTGACATTTTGGGAATGAGAACATGAGCTATTAGCAAAGATGTTTGCTTGTACCTAATTAATGTTCAATTGTATACCCCTTCCTTTATCAGCGCTGCGGCAGCAAACCAGACTTGGCGTTATCTTTCACCAGCTCCCTTTAAAACTTAATTATTTCCCGACTCGGTGTTAAAGGCCGTGCAGTAAGACTCGCTACATTAATACAGATTTAATCAAGTTACCAGGCGTCAGAGTGACTTGATGGCTCTTTAGCTGAAGTGACTGTATTTATGTATCAATCGAGCTAAATTTGGAGCGTGCCTTTTTTGTGACGCTTTGGCAGGGCACCATGGAAATAAATGGATGGGTGAGTGCCTCCTTCAGGAATGGGCTTGGAGAAACACAGGCAATTTTGATTCATTCCATCAAATTGAGGCACCGTGCAAAAGCACTCAAAACCTTTTTCCAACATTGCAAGAAAGCATCATAGGGATGCTGATCAGGTGGTTGACTGAGTGGTTTCAACTGGTGAGACACAGGCACCAGGGCATGGACATATCACTGGCGAGAGTGTTGTAGCCCTCAGCTTTACCCGAGGCAAACTGCCTGTGGGAGGGAGAGAGGGAAGGGATGCACAGAATCAGAATCACTATTGCTGTGCACACCGGACAGTAAATACTATAGGTCCAGTTTGTCTGCAGTGATATGAAGGGTATGTGAGGTGCTGGAGCCTTATCAGAGCAATGAAGCAGATATCTGACTTACCCTCCTTTCTTTGTTGAATACTTATTGTAATCAGGTGACTCTTGCACTCTGTGCTTTTAAATCCAAGGTGAATTCAGAAGATGTGAATGTGCAGAGAGTTACTCTCAGGATAATGGCTATGGAGGATTTTCCCTTTGGAAAGGCTGATTTAAATGTAGCATGAAACGCTTGCTGAAATGATTTTAACTGGGCTCAGCTTGGTTTGCACTGAGATCATGTGTTAGCCCTCTCCTCTTTGCCACTCGGTGCAAAGTTCAGCCTGTGAGTAATATGTGTTTAAATAATGCATGGAGCAAAGGTATGTTGCTGACCTCATTACTAAGGATGATGTCCTGCTGTATTGGTTCTGAGTTTGCTGCTTTGAAATCCTCTGTGTGTGTTTGAGGTTCTTAGCACCATGAAAATCAGAGAGTGGCTGATGGTGGATTGCTTGGGCTTTTTGAGGCTGTTTTATAGCACTGAACCAGGAGCTCTGCTGCCTGCTTCTCCCAGTAACAGAAGCACTTAGATTTGGGTTAGAGTGATGGAGGATATGCGTGATAAATGTCCAGCTTTATTTTACTTAAAGCATAAATATTGCTAGACCTGAATTCCGCGTCTGAGTCTGAAGTCACACAGTGCAGCTGATACTCTGCATGAGTTCTTGCTATGAAGGTCTGAATGTGAGACAAATGCTTTCCACATCAGAAATAAGTGAATGAAAAATAAACATATATTTGGCTATAAATGTATGGACTCCATATGCTGGTATGTCCTGAAGCTACCTGGGGCAGATGCAGTCCCATAAATGTCTCTTGGGTGGGTAAGGCGTTGGTGTTGATCCCTGCTTGGTGTCCATGCTTCACCAAGAGGTTCACATCCTTATTCCCAGTAAATCCAAGGCCAGCTTTAGGCAGGTGCAGTTCCTGCTTAAGTCTTCGGTATCAGCCTGAAAGACAGAGCAGAGGAAGGAGGCTGAGGTCTGTGTGTCCTGGGGGTGATGTGCAGTGCTGGAGAGATGCATTCAGTTGGTCAGTTTTCATATCTATAAGTGTACCTGTGGCTTTGTTTTTAAAAAGTAAGTGGCTTCCTTAAATTTGTTTTTACTATTAAAACCGCAATACGAAGGTTTTCATCTCATAGACACTGTGTGCCAAATTATGCAGCAGCACAGTGTAGTGAATTTGAGACGTTCTAGGGATTAGCGTTAGGCAAATAAAAGGAGCTTGAAAGAGCTGGTTCTGTTTTTTATCATGGCTTAACATCAGGCATATCTTCTTTCCCTGTAAGTTAGAGCTGACTGTATAACGCTATTGTCATCCACAAGGGATCTTGAGACCAGCATTACAGATTTAACATGCTTGGGGAAACCAATACCGAGCTATCAGCCGATACATGACACTAATACAGGGTTCACTTTTACACTCAACCGAAAAGAGAGAGAGACAGATTGTTCCAAGTTTAGACAAGCTGTAAAATCCTTTACTAGTAGGTACTGCCTTGGCCAGCCCTGGAGACTATTCTAATTGCTTTACATCTGTACAAAGGTTCCTTGTAATCGGGCTTTCTGCCTCCATTTGTCTTCTTTTCAGCCTCTTAGTAAAGGCCTTAATTGGTCTTAGTGGGGCTTTTTTCAGTTAGGCAACCATACCTTAAAGGCTGAACAAGTACCAGACGTTACCTGGGGGGCAATGGAGGCAGTAGAGGAAAGGCATCAATACTTCTTTACCTTTAGCACTGTAATTAATGGGCTCAGAGCAAGGAACAGATTTGGAGAAATTTTAGCTCTTTGGGGGATTTAGACAGGGATCAGACAAAACAGAGCAGGGTGGAATTCTCTAGAATTTCTTCCTGCTTCATTTCTCTGCGAACAATCATTAGCCTTGTAATTGTCTCCTGGTAAACTGCTGTATCAGGTTCCATTTTGTCCTCTTTAGAGGATCGAGTTGCCTTTAAATCAATAGCTTGAAGTACTGGGGGGATGTATGTGAAAGGAAGTGCCCTCTAATTTCTGTTTCTTAGCTACTAATTATTTAATAATACATTTTATTGCCTATTAAAACGTGGCATAACTTGCTTGTCAGCAAAACTAGATGGAACATAATCATTTGAGGAGAAGGATAATTGGCACTTTTGCAGATGGTTTTTATTGCAAGCCTGGTTTGTTGTTATAGAAGAGATTTCTTGCCAGGTTTCCTTGCAGTCCTTTCAGAGCGGTCAGTGTTACAGCGAGTTGCTGTGAGCCAGCTCAGACTTTCAAATGTGGCATATCAAGAATTCAGGGTGGACGCGGTTTTCTGACACAAAAGCTGCTGTTGTACATGGAGAGTTTCTTCCTTTTAAGAACCCTTGTGGGTTTTAATATCACGCTGCAAATTGCTCTGGTTTCTAGACATAGCAAAGTAGGAGAAATTGTTTGGCTAACTCATTAATGGAGGTAGGTGAAATCGGGGCTGGTGGGAGGGAGGCTGCCATGCAGGTTTTTTTTTGGTGCAATCAGAAATGCATGTGTGCTTTTGACTGGACTCTGCATATAGTCTATATGGTGAGCATTTACAAAGACACGCTGCGCATCCTACTGAATCAGCCCTGAACTGTAAGAGCTATAGGGGGATTAACAGAAGGTTAAGTCCTTGCCCTCTGCTTTGCTTCGAAACCCTTGTCACTGTTAGCATGAATGGCTCGAGCACTTGAGGAAGGAGCCTTGGCCGCACGAAGGCACAGATGCTGCTCTGTGGGAACCCCTCTGAGCACTCCTTGGGGTGTTGAGGGCTCACGAGCCCAGTGGGATGGTGGGGGAGATCAGTGGGGTGGCTGGGGATGGGGAACCTGTAGATTGACAGGCTGGGAGACCCAGTGGTATGTGAGGGGATGGGGGACTAGCAGGATGGTTGGGGTGCAGTGGGGGACCCAGTGGTCCCGGGGAGCCAAGGCACGTGGTGGGCTTGGAGCATGGCCCCACCAGGAACATGGACGGAGACAGAAGGCTCTTCTGAGCTGTTCCACAACAGAGCTTCCAGGGTGACCTTTGAATCCCTGCCTGTTCCTTCTAAGGGAACGATCCATGTTGTATAGGAGAGAGATCTGGTTTATGTTTATTTTAAATTAAATGAAGAAGAGTCTGGAGCAGGCTGTTTCTTATTAAATCCTTCTGCAGATAAATTCTCTTTTTTCTTTCTTTTTTTTCCCCTCTCTTCCTGGGGAATGCTTTTGTTTATGAAAAAGTGTTCCCTTTTTCTGTCACTGTTTGCATTTCATGTGCAGTGAACTGGTCTTGTTTGTGGAAGGTTTTTCTAGTCTAGTACATTTCAGCTTAAGGTCTGCATTAGCATCATTGCCGTTCACCAATTCAAGTTATCCCTCTGCTCTAATGGCTTCATTGCAAGTGGCAGCAGTGTTTCCATTGCCTGAACAAGAGATTTGGAGAGAACATTAGATGTGTACTTCAGAGAAATGTTAGAAATTCAGGGATGGCAAAGTGTGTTCCTTCAGAACTGCAGAAGTACCCAATGCATGTGAAGTCTGCAGCTCATCATCTTACGTGGTCAAAAGCAGTTGAAATTAAATGGTGTGTTTGAGACTCAGCGTCGCCTTGCTGAATGTTTTTCATAATCTCTCCAAATTGTCTCTTCTCATCATGGCAAAGAATAGAATCAGTGATGCTGATGTTCATGCCCACAGCCATTACCTGTGAAGTGAGTGCTATGCAATCAGCCCCTTATGGAATAAAGTGCCACTCACTCTTAATGCAGGTACCAGAAACCCATCCTTACAGGAAATGACTATTTTCCCTAGAAGCCGTTCTTGTTCAGCTGTGCTGGCAGTCCTGGAGCTGCTTGTTTTGGGAAGCATTTGCTTCAAGAGTAGCCAGCGTTGACTCAATGGAACTACCAAGCTGACTGCTCAGGTCCAAAATAGATGGCTGTGGTACAGGTAAGAACGAGCGGACAGGATGGTAGAACAATTTTCATGAGCATTAATGCTTCTTGATTATTTAAATATGAACAAATACGTCCAAGAAATGTCATCTTTGCTGGGTTTTAGATGCGTGTGCTAATGAGGCAAACAGCATATCTCGAGGTCACCAGAAATCTCTGGTTGTGGTTGTAATAGACTCACGGTGCATGTAGAAGAGATAGAAAATTGATCCAGTGCACTTGAGTGAGAGTTAAATGAACGGAGCATTCTTAAGTTGACAGCTGTTATTGGAGAAGTCATATATGAGGTTTTTGCTTTAATGCTCTAGTCTGAAAACGTGCTGTCAGATCTTGGCTCAAGTATTTCTGTTGTCTTGATTTGTATTAGGAAGGAGGGGCGTTAAGCCTTGTAATCACATCCTGTGCACCTCCAGCCCAGCTTGTGGCACTGGCCGTGTGAGCAAAATGTAAGAGCAGGAGGTCACAGTAACTGAGGAACCTCGGGAATTGACCTTCCACGCTAAGATAGATCAAGTGTCATTTATTTTAATGAGTGTTCTCAATTCACATGAGCAAAGATGTGTTCCTGAGCCTTTTGGGGCAATGTGTAAGATAGATGGATGCACTCCTGGTCACAAAATAGCACTGATGTAGGTAGCAAAGAGGGAAGAGAAGCTCACGAGGGTCTTGCTTTGCTGCCCACCTCTTCTACAATATTTACTATGACAGCAAAGTTACTGGGTTTGGAGCTTTCCCTTTTACCAGCAGACAGACATTTTCCTTAAACTTGTCTAGTTAAAGTGATGTGCGAGGGTAGAAAAAAAGTGTAGAAATGCACATGGCTTTTAGGAGAAAAAAAAAGCCAAAATATGCTTGAGTCAAGATACAGCCACGAGTGGATGAGGTTCAGCAGCGTGTGGTATCTGTTAGAAACACGGGTTGACAGACAATAGGAAACAGCACTCAAGTGCCCCAGTGACATTTTTTATACAATGGAAGACAAGTACTTGGCAGCATCTTCACTTTAATATGGCTCTGTGTACACTGATACTTAAGCAAACAGTTCAATTAACTGCGGTCGCCCTTCAGCTGGTGGAGCATTGTTAGCGTTATTTCCTGTTTAGTTAATCTGAAAATTTCCTTCCAAAGTCCCAGACTAATTAGGCAGACTATCAAAACATTTGGCTTTTAAAGTAAATCAAAGAACGTGAAGTGGCTTTTTGTGCTGGTTTTGGTTTCTAGGTCAGGCAGGTTTCTGCCGGGTTTTCCTAAGATTGGAGATGCATTTGAAATGGGCAGCATCTCTGAGCAACTGATGCCTCCCTTGGGGTACGTGTTGGGGACTGCAGCCACGTCCTTCATCAGGCTTCTATCGCACCAAGCTGAGGGAAGCAATGATCATTTTGCATTTGGAAGACATGGGCTTGGCAGTGAACTTGGAGGTGTATTTGGTAGTGGGCATGGATTTCATTCCTCAGACGGTGCTTGGCATAGTTGGTCCACGGAGCGGGTAGAGATTAGATGTCAAGACAGGCAGCTACCTGGAGACAAGGAAAAGAAATAATAGGAGGGAAGGGAAAAAAAACAACACCCTCAAAGTGAGCTGATTCACTGTGTGAAGTTAAGTGAACTGCATTACAACAGAGACAGTGTCTGGAGGAACTAATTGCTCTTGTGGTTAGGTAGCTCAGGTCTACTTGAGACCTTCTTGACTCTGGAAGCTATTAAATAGAACAAGACTTGCTAAAAGCAGACAACTTCAAAAACATGAACTTTACTTCGTTATAACTACCTCCCCCTCTGCTTCCCCCCCTTCCTTAAAGGAGACATTGCTGATTTACAGCAATTTAAACAGCTTTTTGGCTATAGAAAAGACAGTTCTGTAGTCTCAAGTGATGACTGTGGGAGCCTTGCTGATCTTTTCCTGAAGAGCCCAGAACCACAGAAAATTCTTAGCATATTAAAAAAAAAAAAAAAAAAGAAGACGATCTATATGTTGTGTAAGCTTTGAATCTGCTCCATGAAACATTGTCTTCTTTATTATCACAGACATGACTCATTGCTTGTAATACAAGATCTGACATTTATGCTGCTGACAATTGGAAACGGGTGAAGCAGTTCTGGCAAGAAGAGCCAGACAGAGTGTGTAGTGATCAGAGCATATTCCTTTTAGGATACAGAATACGACACTGAAGTAACTTTGAGGGGAGTGAGAAACAGGACAAAATAGATGCCCATCCGTACAGGTGCTTTGAATCAGATTGGAAACAGATATCATGCTCCCATCTATAGATTTCCTCCTAAATAGAAAACTACAAGTCATACAATTGCATTTTCCTTGGCATGAATGGGTTTTCTGAAAGTAGAACACTTGTAATAGTTTCGTTTACTCTCAAGTGACTGAGTATACAAATGCAGGCAACAAAATTTCAGCATCAGTGTCTAACCAGGAGCACTCTGACATAGCAAGAGCTATGCTAGGACTTTTCTATTTATGCTGTGACATGGTGATGCTAAGTGCTCTTGTGAATGAGCACTTGTAATTTTCCAGTCCAAAGATAAGCTAGCAAGTGTATTTGAATAGGTAGGAAAAAATAACCCAGCAAAACAAAGCACACAATAACAGCAACAAAAAGAAGAAAAGAGCAAAGAGAAGAACCTCAAAGGCTTAAAGAAATTAGTTTGTATTAGAGAAACTGGTTTGATTTCTTGCCAGATTTGTATATACAGCTTGAGGATGAAAATTCCAGTAAACTCTCTTATACTTTTTTTTTGCTCTTTGATATGAATGAGAGAAACATTTTCTTTGGTTGAGGTCAATGAGCATATCAGAGTTATGCTCAGTTCTTTTCAAAGGGGAAAAAGCACAAAGGAATGTTTTGCTGTGATTTAGAGCTAAAAAAAAGAGAAGATAATTGAAGTGAGGACTTTGGAATAATTCCCAGCCCCTTCATGAGTACTTCTGGTAGGCTGCTCTAAAGGAAAGTTGTCCATGAAGTGGTGGGCTGTCCATTTATTAACATCTACTTTTCTTTATGCGAGGGATGCTTTCTGTGAGCACTCAGAAGCTCAGGAAGAAGCGTCCTAAAGTACATACAGGAAGAGAGTGAAAACTTTTTTCTGTTGTGTAGCTTTGAGTTAGTTCAATATCCTGGGACTGTGGGCTGGTATTACATCCCTTTCAGTGTAGAGAAGAGGATTTTGCTTTCTCTGTGGTCTCTGAACAGTAAAATTGAGATTATAAGCAAAAGTAATAAATGCACTTAACACTTTTCTGGTTTGCAGTTCATGGAGGATTTATAGATTAAGGTGACTTTGTTGTTTAAGCGTGAACTGTGCGTAACCAAATAGCTTCACTAGTCATCAGTGCAAAGAAAAATTAATCTATGAGATTTATACAGAATAATGGCGATTCAAAATGCCAGAGTCCATAAGTGGGTAAGGAAGGCAGAATTCATCCATTGTGTGACAGAAATTCATCCATAATGTGTGGACATTACTCTCAGACATAGGGTTTGGAAGGTCCTGTGTGAAGCCAGAAGTTGGCCTCGGTTATCCCTGGGGGTCCCTTCCAACTCCAGATATTCTGTGATGCTGTGATTCTATTGACATGACATTGAGAGACAAAACAAATACCTTGAGATGTTTTTTCTTAGTGCCAAGTAAAAATACATTATGTGTGAATGTCTGTTCTTTCCACCTAACCTTGATGGTGCACTAAAATTCTCAGTTAAAATCAGCTTTTGCTGAAGTACGTCACTTGTCTCAAAAAAGGATTAACGTTCTGTGTTTTATGACTACTTTTATTATGAAGGGAATAAATTGATATCCAGTTCGGGTATCCAGTATTACAGTTCAGCCATTACAGCTCATGTTTTTAGTATCCAATTTTGTGACTCAGTCCCAAAGGCTAGGAGGAAAAAGGGGTGAGTAATTCTGAAGTACAATTAAAAGAGTGAAAGCTGAGATCCATAGGCGTGTATAAAATATATAAGGTATCTAAGCTACCAAACAGAGAGGAGGCAAGAGAAAAAGGAGCTGTTGTATTATATCCAGTCATCAAAGACAACAGCAAAACAACTAAAAGAACAAGTAAAAGAACTTGCAGTCATTCATGGGATCACAGAGCTGGCAAAACTTCAGTTCCTTTAAAAAATGAAATAAACATACACACACACACACATGGATTTTTTGTTCTGTTCATTGGGAAATTATGGTAAAGGTAGAGCAAAGGCCAAAAGAATTCTTGAAGCATTGGGAGATGTCAGTGTATATAAGTGGTATCTTCAGGATCAGCCAAAGGAAGAGGTGGAGTAATTACCTTTATTCATTCCACGCACCAGCAGACTTTCATCAGCAGGTGCTTAATGGTGCTGTGTACTCTTAATTATTGATCTTACCATTTAAGTAATAAGACATGTGGAAGTGGGCGCTATTATCTGCTAATTGACCGCATTGCGGAGTTGACAAGATGCTGAGAGTGTTTAACGCATAGGTAAGATCAATTATAGGGTAATTCTTGCTACTGTAATGAACTGTTGTAGGTAGGAAAGTTGCTCCTAAGGTATTAATCAGGCAGGAATCGTGGGCCAGACCCATGAGTGTTTTTCTGTGGGTAGATTTAGGGCAAGTATTGCTTCGCAGGGGCTAGATGCCTAAATAAGGTGGAATGATGGGACCGATGCAATATCCACACTTCATATCTAGTAATTAGTTTACAAAAGAGTGAATGAAGCAAACAGAAATTCATTGTTTGGAGAAACCTGTGGCTTTGTGATTATGTTGCTTCTCAGAAGTTCCAATTAACAAACTACTTGGATGCTGAATTCTTTCTTGAGTCGGTAGTTCTTGAATATGGCACGTGTGTGTTTTAGCTTCTTTCATAAATGGAGGCTTAAAGTTGCAGTTTCAAAGCAAGCAAGTAACATTTGTTTTGTAAAGAAAAGTGGAGGAAGTTCACCTTTATCAGAAGACTGATGATAAGAAAGCTTCCAGGTTCTTAAAACAGAGGAAGCAAAGCCTTCATCCAGGTGATTAGCTGTGGAAATGATGTGCAGCTCCAGCCTGTGGTGTTTCTGAGTGCTGGAAACCCCTGACAGAGCTCTGCCAAATTCATGAGAGCATTTCAGGTGTGCAGCTCCGCATTGCAAACCTCCATCATTTGGATTTGGGGTGTTGAATTTTAGATTTCCTTCACATGGAATCGAGAGGAACCACAGACAGCAAATGTGGGCAAGGCTGCATCCATCAGAACGGACGTGAAGGGGAGGAAGCAGAGAAGATGAGTACAAAAAAACTGAGATTTGCGTGAGCAGAAAACTGTTTTCAGGGATCTGTCATTTCTGATGCCACATCTTAATTCCCTTCATTTTCTCAATGCTTTTCAGAATGAAAAGCTGCTAAGTGAGTGCTGTTGTTAGAAATAAAGCCCCGCTGCCTGGTTTTGAAATGAAAATATCTCCAGCTGTCTACCCAGCAAAGAATTTACAACCATGGCATGACTTGAATCAGTAAAAACGAATCCTGTAAAGCAGTTTTATTCCTGTCTTGCAAACACATTCTACAAATGAGGATTTGGGAGCGTACAAAGGTTGTTACCCACGTTTGGTTTTATTTCCCTTTCCAAAGTACTTTCACTATATCTTCAAAGTGATTTAATTTACACAAAGTTATCATATGCAACTTTTAAGATCTGAGAATTGTGGGATAAAAACCTATTAAGGCAATGTATTTTCATGAGTTTACATATAAAAGTTACCGTGTTTTGCTTATATTGGTTTTCTTCATGCAATATATGAACCAAAAAATGGCTCTTTGCTTTGGCTCTCGTTTCCCATTTTACACAGAACATTTGGAACAAAACTGCTCTGCCGTATTTGGTTATCGCTCAAAGGTATAAAGGCAGCTCCTGAACAGAGATCTGTTCTTCCCTGGAGCTCGTCTGCTGCTTTGCCTTAAGGCCAGTGGAGTGCGATGCACGGGGCTCCAGCTCTGCCTCCCCAGCTGGACATCACTGTGTGTCCCAATTCATTTTTTCACCCAGAGGGTGGTGATGCACTGGAACAGGTTGCCCAAGGAGGCTGTGGATGCCCCATCCCTGCAGGCATTCAAGGCCAGGCTGGATGTGGCTCTGGGCAGCCTGGGCTGCTGGTTGGTGACCCTGCACACAGCAGGGGGTTGAAAGTGCATGATTGTTGTGGTCCTTTTCAACCCGGCCATTCTATGATGATTCTATGTTGAGTTATTATTGAGAAGGAAGGGAGGAGAGGCATGGCCTTCTGCACAGCGTTTGGTAACTCTCACGCTGATGCTACTCTCCCTGCTGTCCCATTCTGTCTGCAGTACGTCCTTTTATTCTCTTGCACAGGAAACTGATGATAATTTAGCTGTAATTTCATGTGACATGAGAATGCCAGAACAAATTGGAATAGAGGAGTGTGTGTAGACAGTGCAGTGACTGCCTGGATCAGTGGAGTCTCTGGTGGTCACAGCAAAACCCTCCAAAGGTTTCACCCTTATATAGAGGAGAGAGAGAATGAGCAGGTAATTAATGATTGCTTTTCTCTTTCTACATTGGTCTGACCACATTCACAAGTGAGGCGAACCACCATTATCCCCACTGTACAGATAAGGGAAGATTCCTGGTGGTCCATCAATCAAGTAGTATGGGTAAGAAGGAAATGGAGATGTTTCCATTTCCATAAGATTATGCCGAGGTATGGCTTAAATTTCCCTGGTTAAATATTGACTTTGTATCAGTTTCCTTTCCTTTTATGTTTTTTTTCTCAGTGTTTCTGACTGTGGTGCTCAGAACCTGAGTTAATGGTGCTTTTGTAATTAACCCATGAAGATTCAAATTAGTGTCATTATCAGTGTAAAAGCTAATCTGTGCCTAGCTCGTTCAGTGGTCCAGCAGTGAGCAATTTAGGCAGATGTCTGATCTTGCTACGCTGATGCACTGGGCACTCCTAAATGTCTTTATTGGAAGGCTTTTATTTTTCTGTAGCAACTGACTGTACTGTGTTCTAGTGACTTCATTTAAGAAATATAATTTGTCACTTACATTATTGCTGTTTAGTTATAAAAATTCAATGATGGTTTTCTACAGAAGGGGAAGGCTCCTTGGCCTCTTTTCCTGCTGTTAAAACCTAATCTGAGCCTGTTGGAATCATGGTTGGTGGGCAGTACTGGTAGGTGGATGGTTGGACTGGATGATCTTAGAGGTCTTTTCTAACCTTAATGATTCTTTGATCACAGTGAGTGCCTGTACAGCATCGTGAGACTCGGGGATAATCTGTTGGATGCGGGCTGGTTCGCCCTCTTAGAAACACTGCATTAAAAAAATAGAAAGAAAGAAAAGAAAAAGCTTCTACTGATGAAAGTAGCTGTCAAATTAGCAGGTCTAGAAGTTGTGTGTATTGTTATGAGCTGCTCAAGTTCACACCAGAGCGACCCAACCCCATCCGTCTTTCTCAGTTTACATTTTAATTGGCTTGTAGTTAAGGTTTTTAAACACTGTGAGACTGCTGACATACACTGTAATATCATGTGAATAATTTATAGGAGCTGTTCGAGATGAGCTTTTTTTCTCTTTTTTTTCTTTTTTTTCTTTTTTTTTTTTGAGAGTTGGATAAAAGGGGAGAGAAATGGAGGGGGAAGAGCAGAGGAGGGGAGCATCAACAATCCAGCAGTTGAGTGTTGCTTGCTGGGTGTTAAATGTTTCTGCTACTGCAACTGACTGCATTTGGGATTTCATGGAGGTCTGTACAATGCAATCTTATTAATAACTATTCTGTCAGGAGAACACCCAATTAAATTGAATTGGGTTTATCATTCCCCTTAGGTTTCTTAAAATGTGTGGATATAAAGCCTCTCCAGTGTGAGGACTGGATAACAAGGATGGAGGGGGCTGGGGTTTGTTTTCTTCCTTTTTCTTCCTCGTATTTAGGAATCTCCTGTTGGCAGATTCACAGTCCCTCCAGCAGGATTTTACCTTCCCCTCGCAGAGCTGCAGGGACCGGGCAGCTCGCAGGAAGAGCTCCCAACCTGCTTGAAGCCTTAGCCCCAGAAACAAGGAGTGCTGGTCTTGTAATTAAGACATAGGGGAGCACCTTTTCTGGGGAGCTTAAAGTTTGCTGGGGCATCCTGAATGCAACGAGAATACATTTTGGTAAGGTTTCACAAACTGCCAGTAGCTATCAAGAAAATCAGCAGTGTTTTATGAGACAGCTTCTACTTTGGTGACCACGTTTATAGAGAGCACAGCCAGTTGTTGTCTTGGGAGCATGCGGGGAAGAAACAACAGTTCAGCCCCAGCTGCTGCCTCTATCAGAAGTCTCTCCCCTATCTCTTGCCTTGAGCAGTCCACCAGTGCAATGCTGGGTCTGCCTGCCAAAGGTGGAATTCAGTTTCTTCCCATCTCCTGCTGTGGCTTGGTTGTAAGACGTTCACAGTTCAGCTTTCCCTGCTGGACACGAATGGTGCGGGGTTGTGTTTGCTGACTGGGATGGAAACCCCATGTCAGAAGTTGGCCTTCAGTGTTTGATTTCGTTCTACTTTGATTCAATCTCAGGGGATCATTTAGGCTCTTCAAACATGACTTCCCTGCACAGTTTTGAACGCAGCTTGTGATTTAGAGAGTTATTGTTTATGTATTCCAGTGATTGACACCATACTTATAGCAGATGTAACCAATGTGGTACTGCTGAAATGGATTTTGAGCCAGAAATGAAATAAGTAGTTGTCATTGACACATCTTGCCTTTGCCCAGTGTGAAACACATGGAGACGTGCACTTTGTTAGCTCTTTGCTTCCAACAACTTTGACTGGTCTTGGAAAATAAGGGTTCTGAATGGTTTTCTTCTCATTGTCCCACCAGACTTTCATTTTCCCCCAGTAATTTCCTTTAGCGTTGGCACAACACGTGATACTTTATGTTCTGCTGGTTTGAAAGTTCTTTTGTATGCTCTGCGAGGCAAACAGTGAGCTTATGCAAAAGCTTTCCTTGGCATTGTGCACCTGGCTAAGAAGATCAGAGATCTGGGGAATCTCAACATGCTCACCAACCCCAGAATGCACGGATTGCTTTAAAAAGGAAGGCAACGGTGCTCAAAGTTGCATAATTCAGTGCTCGGGAAAGCCAGATGCACAAGTTCAATGACCACAATCCTCCTGCTTGCAAATCTAAGGGAAGAGATCCAAGTAACAAAAGCCTGAATCCTCAGAGAGATACCATTTTGGGTCTGTGAGCTTTACCTTGATAAGAGTGCCCAAAGCCTTAACCCTCCATTCTTCGCACGTCCTGTGGTGCCTCGTTTCTGCAGCATATGCTGTGTGACATCCACATTAATCTGAGAGCCCTGCAGTACCAAAGCACAGCAGGACGAGTTAAGGACAGGCTGTTGGCCTTAACTTTCATTTTGCTGCTTTTGTTGCTGTGTGTCATGGATAAAGGTGACCTGGAGGGGAGGAAAAAAAGCCACCTGCTTGCGTCCCATTTGCTTCGTTAGGTTGTACAAAACGTTTTGAAAGGTTGTTTGTTTTGTTCTGAGCTATTTTTTTTTTCCCTCTCCTTCCCCTCTTTTCTTTCTTCCCCATTTTCTGTTAGAAATACCCCATCCAGGCTTCTGTGCTTTTCCTTGGAGACACGCTAGAAAACCAAAAAGCTCTTGGGATTAAAAGTGTAAAGCTCAAGAAGTTGAAAGGGGAAGAGGATTTTAGCTGTGCCATTTTTAACCTTTCCGTACTTTGTTTCTGTTTGTCATTACCAGCTCTGCACCACTCCTGCTTCATGTCTTTCGCATTCAAGTCCTTTGGTTTAGATGTGAAGATCTCTCATTCCCACTCTCTGATCCTCCAGAGAACTCCAACAAATACAGCTTTTAAACAAACACCTTCTTCAGCCACCACATATACCCGAAACTCACAGTCTTTTTTCAGCTGTGAGAAAACAAAACCTTCTTTCTGTTGCTTCTTCTTCACCCTTAATATTTCCTAATTTAGACCAGAGAGCATATGTGGCTGTGTCTGAGCATGGCTTTTGTGGAAGATCCCATGGCACGTGCTGTGGGATGCTGATGTTGGTCCTTGCTCTGTTTGTGCAGAGTGGAGCATCCCATCCCATCCCATCCCATCCCATCCCATCCCATCCCATCCCATCCCATCCCATCCCATCCCACAATTATCCCAAATAGAAGAGGGGTTGGAATCAAAGCAGCCAATTGGCTGGATCAAATCAGTCATTTGGCACAATCATTTGTCCCCTGTCATTTTGGAGCACTGTGGTGACTGATAACTTGGTGCCTCTCCCTGTTAGCAGCCTATTCTTTCTCTGGCCTTTTCAGCAGAAGTGTCAGCTCCTGTTCTGCCCAGCTGTTGGCCAAGTTTTGATGGCCTGGGACTCAGGACAAGCACACGCATGTTTAGATGCTTTTTCCAAATACCATCCAAGTCTCTCAGGCTGACAGATGGCTTGGCAGGGCTAATTACACTTGCTGGGTTTGTCACAGATTAGCCGTGACCGTAAGTCTTTAACACGTGAGGGCTGCTCAGGAGCCAGTGGGGTGTGAGCTCATTTCATTTTACAGACACTGAACAAGGGGATCCAATGAAGAGATGACCATAATTGCCTTTGTGCACATCATTTCAAAAGCCCAAACCCTGCCATTGGAGGATGACCCAGTGGTCCAGCACAAAGCTGGCTCTTCAAAAGAGAGCACTCAGGGCCTCAACCCATCCACAGTCACCTCCCTGGAGCAGTAAAGGGGCTTCAGGGTCTCCATCATGGTCAGTCAGATTATTATGATGATGTTCTGAGGGGTCTCAGGTTTGTTTCTGTGCATAAGTGAATGTCACTGGAAAGTCAGTCCATACTGAGTTGTCTTTGAAAGTCTTTTAAATTAATAGCAGGAATTCAATATTTAGACGTGTTTGAGGCATGTTGTATGGGGCACCGGATGTATGCAATCAGTGGGCTGTGATTCTTTCTCTTTTCCCCCTTTTTTCCCTCTTTTGCTTTCTAAAACCTATTTATTTGTTTATTTATTTATAGGTAAATACTTGAGGGAGTGATTTTTTTTTGTCACAGCAAGGAAAAGGAGGAGGGGGGGTTTTGTGGCACATCTTCCTGTAGGCGAGCATGGGAGTGCATTCCTGCCCTGCCATGTGCTGGGTGGGTGGAAGTTTCTCCTAGCCGAGCGGCACACAGCACAGCCTGAGGGATGGAGAACATATTGCTCGGCAGGTGGGGCCTGCTCCAACGCACTCCGTGTTATTTCTGCACTGACAGCAAACATACATCACCCAGGCCCACAATGCCAACACGCTCCAGAGTAACCTGATCGCAAGGGCTGCAGCCAGGAGCACAGCACTTGGCCTTAATGCCATGTTTTGACCCTATAATTGGGTCAGGAGAAGTCACAGAAGCATCTTTTCTGTCAGGAGGGACTGGGCCTTGTTGCTGGGGGTCCCATTGGAAGTTGAGCATGAACCCTAATGGGGCTTTGTCTTCCCATTTGTTGGCATTTCATGCTCTGCTCAAGGCATGGCAAAACATACTCGGCCACAAAAGCCCTGAATTTAGAAGATCCTCTGGAAATGCAAGCTTTTGCAATTATTTTATCTCCTTGTGTACACTGATCTATTTATCTACAACTGTACCATGGGTAGCAGTTAGCCATAGAAGCCAGGTGGGGCGTTGCTTTTATACACATCATGAAGTGGCAAGGCAGGGGTGGCTGTTTGTCCCTTTCATGCAGCTGCAGTAGGACTGGATTGGCAGTAAGATGGAGCACCTTGGAAAATCCAGTGGAAAATTTCATCTTTAAATGTGTCCAGAGTGATTACCCTGTGATGGGTTTTACCCATGTAAATCCCTCATGGGGAAAGATTGAGAAACGTCTCTGCTTTCTGTTTTGGTGTTTTGAGTTGGCAACCAAGTGAGAATTAAATAACGGGAATTGTTCCAGATGCCTCAGAGAACGTGTGGAGAACTTCCTGCAGCCGCTTCAAGAGCCTGTTTGATTTCATTGACGTAAGCGAGCAGCAGAGATGGGGCTTGGTAAGTCCCCGGGATGGATGAGACGTGTGAGGACGAGGGCAGACAGGCTTTTTTGTCATCCTCAAGCCTAATTTTAAGCCTGTGGTTACCTCAGGAGACGGATATTTCCTGCAGTCTGTCCCACAGCTCATTTGTGTGTATGCGCCCTGGTGTCGCAGAAGCGATGCTGTGAGCAGTTGCCTTGGGAGCCAAGAGATGCAGTGTGCAGGGCCAGGGCTGGCTCTGCTCCTTGCTGCTGAACACTGCCGCTACAGACACCTTGCACCAGTCTCCTCTATTGCGTTTTCCTGGCATTCACCCTTGAATGCAAGCACAAAAAGTCCAACAGAGCGTCCCCTGAGCAGGAGGCATGTCCCACCATGGAGTTCATTGAGAGATGCTTCTCCAACAGCAGCTGGAAGGGCTCACAGCGAGCTCGCTAGTGCTGCCCCATAAATCCATCTGGTTTCCTGCTGGCCCCACTGCATGTCCTTGTGCACCTGGTACCCACAGCTGAGCCCCAGGTGGCTCTTGGCATCAGCCAGCAGCTCTTGAGCTTGCTTTTCACCTGTAAAATCCCAAGGGAAGTGCCAGCCTGGTGTTCTGTGCTGTGGGATTGGGCTCTGCACACGGGAGTGCTTTGAAAGGCTGTCAGAGCTGTCGGCAGCTGTATGCATAAACTGCTGCTTTGTTTGTTGCTTTGTTTCTGCAGATTCATAGGCGCCGTGAGGAGCTGTCATTTTGCTTGCAGAATGATACTAATTTAAAAATAGGAAGTCTGCTAAAGTATTAATGATACCAGATGTGGCTGTTGCTTTTTTTTCCCTTTACCTGTCATGTACAATAGCAATGAATGTTATTTTCCCGACTGCTGTGCTGAGTTGGGAGGCAAACTAGGGGAGAATCTGTATTTTTTTCCTTTGCAATAATGTCACAATCTGGATTTCTTTGGGCAGAGCTGGTGAGTTTTTTGTTTTGAAATGAGCATCCCTTAATTGGTCCCATACAACCACATCACACTTCGTTGTCCTCGCATTGCTCAAACAAGCTGTTCTACATGCAGGGAGAATAGTGAAATCCAACTGCCTTAGATTTGTGTCCCACGTCATGGAGCCCTGTTGTCTTCCCTCTGCCATGCACATGTTGCATACTTCTGACTGCATTGCATATTCCATCTCAGTTTGGCCAGGAGGACAGCATGATCTTATAAGAACGGAGCAGCATCTGCCTTTCCTCTACCAGGGCTGCTGGTTTACATGCAACTTCTTACAACTTGACAGTTTTTAGATCTCTATTGTTTCATTGGAAGGGAACAGGAGGGTTGAAAAATGATCAGGATTGGGTGGACTGACAGCCTGTGTGCACAGACATTGTTTTCTTTGTAAGGCGGGCCAAAAAATACATAAAATATGCTTCTCAACAGTGGGCTTTGTAAGATAACAAAGGCACTAGTTTCTACTTTGTCCCCAAAGGATTGGTTAAGAAATTACAATTTCCAGTTGATCTTATTTCACCAGTATTTTGTAGGTTACCTTAGTGGCTGTACAAGGCACGAGAGCATGGATAGCCAAGCTTTCTGTCCTTTGCAGTACCTACCACTTGTCAGTGCTGTGGAATATCATTCATACAGAAACATCAGCTAAAGTAGTATTGAAAGGGAAGAGCTAGTGGTGTCCAAGCTCAATTTCCAAAGAAAGAGTGAAAAAAACCCCACGATTTTCTCAAGTTGAAATCTTATAACCTTATAACATTTCAGACCTGTTGTGTTGGGTTTATCTACCCACGTAATTGTTTGTGCTGGGCAATTTATAACTCCACAGCAAACACCAGGAAGGAACTTTGAGCTCCTGGTGCCGAAGATCAGGGCCTGGTGCCACGGCAGAAGTTTCCACTCTTTTTTTCAATAGATGGACTCCCCTAAGCTTTTATTAATGGAATTAGGGACCCAGTACGGCGAAGCGAACCAAAACAGATTTACAGACCCACGTATGAAGAGCACGTGGATCTCTTGGGTTCGCAGACAGACTGGAAAGCACTGAGCTAAAGAAAACATTCTGTTAGTAGTTAGCAGCACAGGAGATATAACTTACAGCCCAGCAGTTCTAATCCTACCCATTCGCAGGAAGGGCAGTGCATGCACATGTGCATGCTTATGCACGTACGTGCATTATTGCATTACATGGGGGGCTGGGGTTAATTTAAAACCACTGTTTCTTAGGGCTTAATTGAGATTTCTTGGAAGCCTGTTTTTGCACATATAAGGGATCATTACCAGGAAATCATAGTTTACAGTGTTTATCTAGTGAGTTATGAAAATACCAGATAATAAGACTAATGACTCAACATAGCATTTTCCAAATTGTGAAGTAATCTTTGGATTTTCCAAGATTATTATTATATTAGTTGCACTTTTTGGTCTGTCAGAAAAGAAATAAATAAAAGGCCTGTATTTTCCCATTAACATTCGGAGAACATCTGTTGCGTATTGTAAATAACATACTTATAAAGCAAACTGATAATAACTACTCCGACTGTTTTCCTGTCCTAACTATAGTGTTCAGAGCCATACAGTATGTTGTATGCTGCACTCTTTATTTGACCCTGAATAAGGGAATTCTTCTGGTAGTCCTGGTCTTTTAGACGTAATAGTAATAATCATAGAGTCATAGAATCACAAAGGCTGGAAAAGACCTTCAAGATCATCCTGTCCAGCCATCCACTTACCAACAATCTTTCCCCACTAAGCCACAATAATGAAAAAAAATCCAAATAGTTTGCAAAAACTCCAAAGCAATACCCTTCAGATTGTGTTAATGAAGAGCAGTAATTATGAGATCTAAGCTGGTAGAGCTCTGTGCTTGGAAGAACATGTGCCGCTGAGATTATGCTGTGGTTGAAGCGGTTAGAACAGGGAGGTATGAGAGACTTTTATAAATTGCTTTTCCTCTGAATCTCTCTCAAAATGCAAACCAATCCAAGGATAAACTATGTCTGAATGCTAATCATGCTAATAGGAAAATAGCCCTATAGAGCTCTCCTTTGAAATTCCACCCCCAAAATGCTCCTGAAGTATCTAACTCAGTTTAACCAAATTGGAGGTGTCGAGTTGAGGTGTTCTTTGCTTCCTGGGAGGCTGCAGACCACAATTAACATAGAAGTCCTTTGAAGCTTTTGCTGACATTACCATGTTTATCTCCAAAATAAACATGATCCTATTTCAACAAAAAGAGCAGCATGCAAAGTACAGAGCAACTTCGTGTGTGTCGATATGTGCTTGTCATAATTATTGCAAGATATGGCCCACGCTATTGGAAGCTGTCAGGAGCAGTGTGTGTCCTTGCTGCACACTTTTGATGTACGCAGCAATTTCCTAGCAGCCAAAGATCAATAGCTCTTCCATTGCTCAGTAGGAGCATGTCGTAAGTTGAAGTCTCTTCTTGTAATAGTCTCCTACCCACTGACGTCCCCTAGGACAGTCAGAATCATGTCTATAAGCATCTGTGGGTAGTCCTTGCTGCTGAAAGGTGGTTATAAAAGGTGACTTTGTCTTTTCCAATCATGTGATCACCTGAGTCTCTGGGTGCATCCTTCATTCTTGCTATTTAGTTTGCTTTTCTTTTGCTTCATTCTTTCCGTGTTTGATTATTTCTCTGCTATTTGGTACCCAAAATGCCAAGCTCTGATGATGATTGCTGCTGTGCGAAGGCCTGAACTGTTCTTTATTTCACCTTGACATAACCCCAGTTAAAAAAAGAAAAAAGAAAAAGCAGAAGGGAGAAGAGTGGGAGCTTTGTCTTGTAAAGCAGCACTATCGTGAATGCCATCTGTTACAGCTATCCATGATACTATCTAAATCAGAAGCAGAGCAGCTAGAATAGAATGCCTGAATGCACTCCTGTGTCACAGAGTTACTGGGACAAGATTAAATGCATCGACAAAATATGTCATATGACAGTGCTTCTAATAATATATTGAAGGTTTTCCTACGCGTCCCACTCTTTGTAACATCAGTAGTTCCAGATTCAGAGTGCCTTCAGTTTCTGGGATGTCTTTTCTGTAGTCCAATGGCCTGCATTCCCAATGAATGTGAACTTTTTAGACCTTAGACCGACCTTTTAGACCTTAGACCTTACCTTGGCATTCAGCTACTGAGTGTGAGCATTTGAATCCCTCCTTTGTTCACAACGGTTTCAGGGGAACATAAGATTAGAGAATCAGATGGTGAAAACCTCTTGTTTTCCTGGGTACTTCCAGTCTTTCCCAAACTGAAACTGAGAAGATGCCTAGCTCTGTATACATGAGCAGATCTGGACTCTAAACCAGTATCTACACAACGCTTACTGCAGTCTTTCATTCTATTTCATTTATTAAGTAATTCAGGCTTAATGCCACCTCTTGTAAAGGCACACAGCCCTGGCTGTCCTTTGTTCTGTATTTAGCACTCTTAGAGTTGATGGAATGGCAGGACAGCAAAAGCAGTTTGGGTTGTTGCTTCACCTATTCATCAGGAAGAGTTTGCATTGCCATGTGAACACAGAGGAGCTGCGGTTTTGGTAAGGTTGGGAGCCTACCCAATCTGACCTTGAGTGTCTCCAGGGATGGGGCATCCACCACCTCTCTGGGCAACCTGTGCCAGTGCCTCACCACCCTTATTGTAAAAAACTGCCTGATATCCAATTTAAATCTCCCCTCTTTTTAGTTTGAAACCATATCCCCTTTTCCTGTCACAGCAGACTCTGCTGAAGAATCCGTCCCCTTCTTTCTCACAGTCCTAATTTAGGTCTTTCTTTTTGGCCTGCTTACCTAAAACTGTAGATGAACGTGTAGGGTTAATGCCTAGTTTTAAAAGATGTGTATATTTTCCAGCAACAGGAAATTATAAACCTGTTCAGCCAGCACGAATACATTTTACTTTAAAAAAAAAAATAAAAAAAATGCTGAAAGTGGCATTGTATGCCATAAAAATATACATCATGTGCCAAGACAAGCAATTGATGCTCTCCTATGAAATACAGTAAACACCTCCTCCCTTCCCTTCCTGCGACTGTCAATCAGATTTCAGAATCAGGAAATTTTACAGTATTACTGGTTAGAAGGGCTCCCCACTGGGAGCAGATGCCATCGCTGTCTTCATAGACTCAGAGAAAGTCCTGACATGTTTCATGGCGTTCATACGTGGAAGTCTGTGAAATGGAAAGGAAAACAGCTTTTTCTGTCAACCTGTCACTGATATAAGCTCTTACATTTCATCAGAATGACTAAACTTTAAAGCTGTTTCTTCAGTGCTGAGTATATTTGAGAACTCCCAAGTGTTATCAGATTTATAGAGTCCCAGCATATGATAGAAGACCAAAGCATTTTGTGGCACGATATTAAAAATTCATTCAGATACTCGATAAAGCATGGATGACAAAAGTGTGAAATGGAATAAGGTAGAGTGAATTTCTCCGTGGTTTATTGACCTTGATTCCTCTACACAAAATAAATAGACAGAATGGACTAAAATCTCTTCTTTATGAAGGCGAAATCCAGGCAGTCAAAGACGGGCTCATAAAAATGCTGTCTGTGGCACATACCTTGGCAGAGCTAGAAGTTGGAGGCAATGGAAATTTATTGCTGGTGCTGTGTATGTGTCTGTATTTCAGAGAGGGAGAAAGCAGGGGCCTCTTTTATGAGCTTACTGATGTTGTTGTGTGGAGAACAGAGAAAGAAAACACGCTCTCTTTCGTCATTCGGTGTTCTTTCCCTGAAGGTGCAATAAGATAAAACACTTCCCTTTGCATACCCTTTCTTTTTATTATTTATTATCATTATTTGTTTGGAAAAGACAGAGGAAAAGGCTGTCTTTCAGGAGGAGAAGTTTGCCATCATTCCCTGCTGACTGAGGCTGGGGCTCGGCGCTGCTCCCAGCTTCCCCGCCTCGCTGCCGTCGGAGCGCAGAATGCCTCATTGGTTTCAGATATTAACTTTTGTGCTGAGAGCCCAGTTGGAGCTGGTGTGACAAATGGATTTTACCTGCTGCTGAAAAACACAGCCCCCACCTCCCGGCACCTCCTGTCTCGCCCAGCCTCACCCCCAGGAGCAGGAGATAGCAAGCTGCCCTCAGGCACCATCTGCTGCTGCCAGCTCCTGCTCTGGGCCCTGCCTTTACATCTGCTAAGGAGAGGCAGCTTCCTTGATGAGTTGTTTTGAAGAAATATCTGCTCTCCCCACCGCGTTCATTAACTGTTGCGGATCTGCAAAAGACGGATCTGTGATGCAATTTAACTGTACTTAACAAAATTCACTGAAGTCACAGTCACAGATTATTTCTGCATCCCGCAGGGGTTGGAAGCAGCGCTGTTTTACCAGCGCTGTTTTAGCAGCACTGCTCCTTCTTCCCTTTGAAAAGAAAATTCTTCTGTTTGCCCTTGGAAACACCACTGACACCAGTGGTGAAATCTACAGGGGATTTGAAGTGACCTGTCAGTGGCTGATAATTTGTTCTCCCCCTTTTAAAATCACAGAATTATAGAATCATGGAATGGGTTAGGTTGGAGACCTCAAAGATCACTTAGGTGCAACCTCCATGCCGTGGGCTGGTTGCCAACCAGCAGATCAGGCTGCCCAGGATCCCATCCAGCCCAGCCTTGAATGCCTGCAGGGATGGGGCACCTGCAACCTCTCTGGGCAGCCCATGCCAGCACATCAGTGTTAAAAATTACTTCCTAAAGTCTAACCAACATCATCTCCCTTCTTTTAGTTTGAAGCCATTCCCTCTTGCCCTATCATACAGTGAAATACAGTAAAACACAGTGATGTAAGCTAGGCTGCATGCAAACAAATATATAAATCTTGTATCATTACCAGTATAGCAGAGCAACTGTTTTATTCCTGACGCCTCCCCTAGTACCCCAAATCTACTGATGTGTTACGTTTACACTCGTCCTACAGACACAAGCAGCTTTCTGGAGCCGCTGGAATTTGTTCATGGCTGGCAGTCAAGAACTAAAAGAAACAAAACAAAAATCCACTAAAAATACTTCAGAAAAACGAGTTCAGTATGTTTGTGTTTGGATTTGTTAGAATTAGAAAACAAAGTTTATAGGCATTCAGAGGAAAGCAGGCATCAGACGGTTTATATAAAAGCATAACACAAATAGAAAGGAAAGGGAAAGTTGAGGGGAAGAAAGGAAACAGTTGTTTTAAAGATGCAGGACAGAAAAAGAGTGGGGAGGTTGTTTTGATTTGCTTTGTTTTTTTTTTTACCCCAAGTTACGAAGGAAGAGTGTATCATTGCTGGGAAATGAACCCATAGTTGTAATCTTACAGCCCTAAGCATAAGCACGGGACTGTGTTTTCTGTGCTGCTTGAGCAGGCAGTTTACCAACTTCTCCACGTGTACAGGATCACTTGAAATGCAAAAATCTGATCGTAATATAAACTGAATTTTCTTTTATTTTATATGTTACATTTTCACATGAAATGATGCCCTGAAGCTATAATTATGCTTTATAATATACACTATACAAAGATGTCCCTGTTGGTTTTCAAGGATGAAGGTAATTTATATATTAGTTAAAAGCTGGCACCTCTGAATCCAAGTCATACGTCGTAAAATAAATATGAGTCGTTCCATGAGCAAAAAAAAGAAAAAGAAAAATGCTTAGCAAAGCTTGGTTTCCCATAGAGAGTTAATTGAAAGCTCTGATTGATGCTTTTTCTTTGGAGTTCTTAGAACATTTCTCATCTGTGTGCGTTTTCTGGTATCAAGTGAGGTGTGATCACATGCTGCAGCCTTTCTTCCAGGCTTAGCGGGTCCCTATACCAACTGGCCGCCTTTATTTATTTCTTTATCTATTTTACCCTTGGAAAAGTCACAAGAGCTTCATTATCTTTAAGATCTCTTGTCAAATATGGGTGAAATTGGCCAGTGGGTTCAAAAACGTTGAGGAGGATGGACAGAGAGATTGAGCACAAAAGCTTTGTTGTACCAGGAAAACACACTGCGAGGAAGCCTTTGTTATTTGTTGGTTATAGTATAATAATGCCAACAGACTTGAGTTATCAACACTCAACGTGTTGACACAAAAGATGACGCTTACACTTTTTACTCAAATTGCCTAAACAGAACAAATAAAAGGCTTGGTTCTGCTTCTGTTATTTGTGCAAGTCGTTGCATTGCAATGGTATAATTGATAATCTGTTCGTTATTGCTTGACTCTACTCCTACACTCAGTCGTCAGTGAGAAAATGTAACAAGTGTTGTCTAATTTGGAGTTAAAATGATTTGTAATACATATACTGAGATATAAGGACACTGTCCTACACTTTCTAAGCGTAGAGCTCTGGTGACATCAGGAATATTCTGCAATTTTCTTGTCTAAACATGCCACTTGGAAAACGCATGACATGCATAAGAATTAGCAATTCGCACAATCTAAAGAGAATTATCTGTTTGTCTCTAGGCAATTCACAAAAATATGCCCATAGCAATTTGAGGCATTATAAATCCATCCAGGTTGGTTCTGACCATGTTGCAGAAGTAATTTCGACTGGCACATCAGATGAAAGAACAGATTTGAAAACAGTAGCGTGCATGGCCCTGAAGGTTTTATCTTGGCTAATATTCCAGGCACCTTATGGCACTACTTCGGGTTTCTGTGAAGACTCCAAATAAAGTGTCTGTAGCCTGATGAAAGATTTAACACGTTTTTTTCCTGAACAAGCTTTGTAAATGTTACGCTAAAGATAAAGAATGCACTTGCTGATGGGAAGCAGCTTATTTTTCGGTGCGCTCTTCACTATGAGCACCCTTTCCATGTGGTGCTCCTGTATTTCCAACGTATGTTTCGAGCAGCATTCAGGCTGTAACAGCAGCTTAGGAGGGTGCTGTCCCTTATCCCTTTTATTCCCCTCAACATGCCTTAGAGAAGCGGCCATGCAAAATCATCATCGTTCTCTTTGGTAGTACCAAATGCTCAGCCGTGAAAAAGCTTTATTTTCCCTGTGGAACAAGGACAGAAGGGATGGGCACAGAAGGGCTGATTTTTAGGGACGCTGAGGAATATATATCACATTCTTTCTAATCCCAAATATAATCAGTATGTTAATTTCCAGTTTCTCCCACCCTCCTAATGTGGACACTGAGTTTTAATCACAAAGCAGAAGTATAACTCAGCTTTGTTGTTTCAGATTCAGCCTGTGAAGTGCAGCTCTATGATAGGACACCATAGCTTCTCTCTGTGGTATATGCAAACGCTTATCTCATTGCTGGGGCTATAAAATGATTAGTTTTAAGTTCTGTTATATGATAGTCATGAAAACATTACGTTGAATGGCAGTGTAATTGTATAAGCAAGTACCTCCACAGTCTGCCTCCTCTCAGGGGCTGTAAAAATAGCTTTCCTTCTTTGCAAATGCATTGGGTACTCATGGCAGTCTCCTGCGGGGCCTGGAAGATGTTGCATTGATAGTGGCATGGCATAGTGGGCATGGTGGTCATAGCTTGATGGTTGGACTAGATGATCTCAGTGATCTTTCCAACCTTAATCAATCTATGAAAGGCTGAGGCTGACAGCTTCAGTGCTTATTGCCTGCTTGAGTCCTCAAACCACTCAGGTTGCCAAAAGAGTTTAGTCTAAAGGGATATTTTGGAACTTTAACTCAAATGCGACAATAGGCATTGCTGGCTGCTGAGCACTGGGGCAATCTGACACTCGCTTAGGTGTCCAACTGCCATTTGGAGATCTGGCATTGCAAAGTGCTGGGTCCTTGCATGCCTGGCTGTGGAAAACCCAGCCTAGGAGGATGCCAGTTCTGCAGGCAATGGGAAGGGTTTGAGTATTGACAAGATTTACGTTCTAAGAAAAAGAGATTTGAGGGTGAATTTTTCAGGTTGCAGAATATCCACCGTGTAGGCTCTGTTTGTTGATTTTGGGAAGGGAGTTGCAGGTGGTAGATGCTGCTGGTTTTGTTTACCCTACGCACGGCCTGACATTTGAGAGATCCTGGCTCTTTCTGCTTTTGGTTCGAGCTGCTCTGGAAGCTTTCCTGTATCGATAAAGAAAAAAAATAAAAATTCAGATGTGGCTGGGGAAAGGGCTTGAACATTCATCCTTTTGATCTACATCCAGCATGCTGATTTTAGGATCTGCATGTGAGCGCTCAGCCAGGAGAACAGAGGGGAGCTGCTCCAAGCCTGATTTACAAGCCTAGCTGGCCTATGGGTCACTAAGGGCTCCATTTCCTTTATCCCATAGCATGAGGAATGGGATGGGACTTCCTTACTTTCCACAGCTCGGACCCGGCCTTGTTCCAAACTTCCCTGAGGCACAGCGGGCTCCAGTTATTTCAAGATGCAGAGCTGCAGCTGACAAGGCAGGCGTTCGACAGCCGGCTCCATGCCCAACCCGACGAGCTGCAAAGAGCTCCATCTCCCTCCACCTACACATGCAAAATTGTTTTTTAGCCCACAAGGTAAACTAGATATAGTTAAAAGTACCAAGTGGCTGGAATACCCAGGGATGTGCGAATGAGCGGAGCTCACACGGTGATGATTTGAAACAAGCCTTGTGGCTTTTTAATAATGTGCCAAAGCAGTCTCAGTGGTGGGCCAGCAGGCACCATATTCTATCTTCAGTGAAAGAACTGGGCCCAGCAGGCCCCAGCTAATGCAGACAGCCCCTTCACTCTGCTGGAGGAGACAGACTCTGAGATGGCAATCAAGGCTTGATTTGCCAACACATTTCCAATGATTAAAATGTAATTAGCACAACTGAGTGCCTCCTCCCCAGCTAATTTTAATACATGCTGTGACAGGCAGGCAGCCGGCTGTGCCTCGGCCCAGCAGCAGATGGAAGCAGAGGCAGCGGGAGAGGAAAACCATTTTGCGATGCGACTGTTCGCATCACGAAACCATCAGGGCGCTCGGCGCCGAGAAGGCCCTTGATGGCAGCACATCAAATTGGCGCTGTCACTCTGACCGCGCAATGGCAGCCATCCTTCATGCTGTCCCAGCAGCACAGCGGGGCAATTTGCAGGCTTAACCCTTTGAGGTCTTAGGTGGGGGGGATGAGGCTTTGGGAAAGAACAGGCCCGTGTGCGGGGCATAGGAGAGTGATGCCTCCGGTACCTTGGGGAATGTTGCTTTTGCTCTATCATTTGGCTTTGTTTGCTCATTTTTCCAAGAGTGTGGCATTTGCTCAAAGTATCATGGCTTTTTTTTTTCCTCCCCGCCCATTAAGAATAGAAGCGCAAACAATAGACTTCCATACCCTACACAGATGTCTCTGGGATATGTGGTGGGCATGAAGGAGTTACCGAGGGCACCCCCAGGGTCTCCCGTTGCTCAGAAGTGAGCAAATTCTACAAGGGCAAAGTGGTTTCCCTTGGCTTCTTGGCTATTTGTTTTAGCTAACATGAGACATTGCCTTTGGTGTTGCAGTTCCTGTCCTTCCAGCTGTGAATTACACGCTGGTTCTATATTCTATCCTATACATTGCCATAGTTCAGCTTTGCTAGAGTGTGGATCCAGCTTTGTGTTAGACAAAAGATGGGAGTTGTCTTCTGTTTCTTTATTCCTATGCCATTACAAAATCATGCCTTCTGCCACTGTGATGCATTCCGTCTGCTGTTTTGCAGCACTTTGTTACAAGGAAAGGCCCATGCATAGGGAGAGCGGCTTTGGTGGCCAGGGCACAATGACAGGGCACACTCAGGTGACATCTCAGGGCACAGACTTTGTTAAGACTCTTCTGTCTTATGTCTGCTTCCTTGTTCCCACTGGTGAAACAACAAAACCCCTCATTCATGCTCAGAGCCTGAACGTATAAATGTGTAGGGTTGGAAGAAGAGATGCGTTCTCGAACTCTCATCTGTTGGGTATGGGGGGGAGGAGAGTCCTTAATAAATCTGATGCATGTATCAAAGTATTCCTCTATTCAAAGTGTATCCACTAACATTTCTGCCTTCTGCACTAATGATTGTCTTTAGGAGCTCTGAGGGAAGATGTAAGGCTTCTTTCTGTAATGCTTTATGAGAATCCATTGCCTCCCTCCCTCTCTCTTCCTCTGGAGGATCCCATTGGTGTACGTTTTAGATTTCATATTGAATTTCCTGTAGATTTCTCCTGCAACTTTTTATGATAGCTGCCACACAGGATAACTGCTGAATTTTCTTCCAAGATTAAATTGGTTGTTCAGAGTCTTCTTGCAGACTTTTTATTTTCCCCTTCCGAGCAGCCCTTCACATCCATACCAACGGCTTTGCATCACTCTCTTTCTTCCCCTGTATTTGTAAATCACAGTGTCCTCTTGTAGAACACTTTGTTATTGATTCCTCCAAATGGTAGTTGAACTTAATAGCAAAGCTGAAATGGCCCTTAAAGAGGTGTTATTCCTGCAGTGTGATAAAAATGAGAACAGGAATGAAGCTCAGCACACACAACAACATCAACAACAAACTCAGGGTAAAGCTCCTGAGTAAGAGTAAGGTCAGTGTTACTCCACATCCTTTCAGAGTGTGCACATCATGAAGGGAGATGTTTGTGTTGAATGGGGCTGGCCCGAATTGCTGGATAACAGTGAGGTCCAAAGTGTTAACAAGCGAACTTTGGACGTAAGAGCAGAGTGAGGAGGATGCTTAGGGATTTATAAATTGCCCTCATTTAAGGCAATGAGGGTTTGATCTGCTATGACCTCCCGTGCAGCACAGGCTATATGATCTCCACTAATTAATTGTACTGCTTTGAGTTCAGTAACTGACTGAACTAGGGCACAAAATTTAGGCAAGGTTTTTATTTTTCATTATTATTATTATTTTCAGATAGGGAAAACCTGCCCTGTTTCCAAGTGAATTATTTTAGCTCTTAATTATTTCATTTTTAGAATTTTTTAGAATAATCCTTGCCTTCCCTCGGGTCTGGCACAAACAATTTATAAATTGCACAAGAATGATAAAGGCAGCAGTAAATAATAATAATATATAACAGCCATGCAAGTGATGAATTATAATAAGGGGTGGCAAAGAGAATGAAACCACCACACAGAAGCCAGTTTACAGGGCTGAGTACACAGTCTGAGTTACTTTTCTGACTTGATGACAGTGAGGAACATACATGGGAGTTTGCAAACACCTCCCGACACAGACCATTTTGTTTCAGGTTATCTTTGTATAGCTTAGTTAAGAGTCTTTAGTATCCATTAAGATCCAATGTTCAGGGCTTTATAGCTCAACAGTTGAGGTCTTATCCCAAAGGATCAATTGTTTTGGGTTGTTTGTGGATTTTTGTTATTATTGTTATTTACATAGTTATGCTTAAATTGCTTCGCCTAATGTGAAGCTACAAAGCTGAAAAGCTGGAGAGTTCTTGTTTGGGAATGAAGAGATGGCTTTTTATTCGTTATTTTTTGTTTCAGATAATATTTCTATGTTGTTTTACACATCACTTTCATCTTTCTTCCTGTGTTTTGGAACCATTTTGTGTTGAAGTTTCTCCAGTGACAAACCGTGTGCTGCGTTATTGATGTTTCATTGGTGCTTTGAGTGTGATTCTTTACTTAAAAGTAATTATAGGTCATATAGTTTAGTTTATAGTTAGTTTATGGGATTTATATTGAAAACAGGCATGATGCGTCTAGAGCTTAACTGCTGCATCCATGGCTTGGCACAGTGTAGCCCTGAGGAACCTGCTTGTTGTGGCTCTGTAGTTTCTGAAAACCTGATTGACACCAATAAGAGCCTGGTAGTTCTCATTTCCCCATTTTAAATGATCGAACAGCTCGATAACCATCCAAAATCTATAGAGTGTTTTCAGCCTGTACATAATTCATCATTATTGTGCTTCTTCAGCTTCTAATTTTGGAATATCAGAGCTTTTCCATTAGGCCAGCAGGACATTGAGCTCCTCTCTTTCTTCCATCCCTCTGCTGCTGCCATCACTCAGGATGCCAGGTGCCTTATGGGCCCTGGAAAAGCATTTTTTCACCCTCCTTCTTTCTGCACAACCCTCTTTGTAGATCGTTCTCTTTGCCTTCTGCTTGGCTGTATGAACCTTCAGCTCAGGACCTTCCAAGAGCAGCCATTCTCTTTTACGTGCAGAAGAAAACAAATTCTCACCTCCAACCGATTGATTTTGTTTTCAAAGTTAACTCAACACTCGCTTAAGGCTTTTGTCTCATAGCTTCTATTTCTGGCAGCGGTGATGAAGGAAGAAACTCTCAGGGCTCGGACTGCAAATGTAAAGCTGACAGCAACAAACCGTGTGGGTAAGAGGAGTTCTTTGTGCGAAGCAGGGTCAGCGTTTGGCCATCTGGCAATGGGAACAGCCGTGTGAAGGCACGCCAGCACCTGCTGAAGGCAGATCTGCAGTAGCAAAGCCTTCAAAGGTTTTCTTGCTGCTTCTCAGCCATTGCGTGGTTTTCATTTGTAGCTTCTCTTATCGAGCACAATTTCTAAATGAGGATGGTTGCTTCACTTTAAGGACGTACAAATGACTTGCCCTCACCTGTCAAGCATGATCCTTGTATTTTACCAGGCCCATTATGAACGCAATCTTTCTGTCGAAAATTTGCATACCTCCTTTCTTGAAAAGTAATGACAGCAATTTCTTTCCCTCCGCTCACTTTCTGAGTGTCTCATTTAACAGCACCTGTGAAACCGACAGGCGCAGAGATGAGAAGTGAAAGAGAGCAGTTGATTAAATCATCATCAAGTCGGGCCTCAGAAAGTCAATTCTGCTTCCCGTCTGCAATGATATCCTTTTATCTTAAAGTAATGAGCTATGGCACTTTTGCATCGGGTAATGCGATAAGTTCTATTAGCATGTTCCATTTGCTTCACAAGCAAGGGCAAGTCATTTCAGCAAGCTCATATCACTGCAATCAAAGCAATTGGCTTCACAGGCAGAGAAGAAAGAGGAAAGGCTCAGGGTGATTTTTATGGATCACAACACAGTGGAAAAAATAGATTCTTGTATTATTTTAACCCGTAACATGCTTTGCTTCTTGTCCATCAGGATGTTTTGATTTCATTAGCCTGTAAGTACCTGCAAGACTCAAATTCCAAACTGAACTCTTGAGCTGAGACCGGGAGGTATGAAAAACAGGAATCTTTACTTACAAAGGGATGCTGGCTAATGCTGTGCTAGGCTCTGACTTCGTTAAATGCTGATTAGTTTAATTCTTTGCTATTGACTTTGTCTACCAGTATCAATGGACATTTTAATTATTCTTTACTATTACTTATTTTTTGAGCCCTGACAATGTACTGATCAATGTGTTGAGAATGGTGTTAGATACTGCAAATTGTGTACAGCCAGAAAGGCAGGTGAGAAAACAGAAATGCCTTCAGAATCCCAGAGGCAGAGGTATGTTGTCATTTCTTCATATAAGACATTGGGGGCCTGAGAAATGCTTGTCTTGCAGAAGGGAATATCAAGGTGGATACCATCATTGCAGAGGTTGTATAGGTTGCAAAGGTCACGTGTATACTTTCTATCATTATAAAGAGGATCAACTTTATCATGGATAGTAATGTGTTCAGGTGTTCTCATTGCTAACATTCAAAATGTGATTCTTTTCTTCCTCATCAGACCATTATTTTGTTGATGTTGGAGCCAGAAGGAGCCACTAATTGTGTTGCTCTGCAATGGAAAAGTCATACAGAATACATAAAGAATCACAGAATGGCCCAGGCTGGGGGAACCTCATACGAGTCTTGGGTGGGAGGAGTTAAAAAGACGTACAGCCGAAAGTGGTTCCAAGTTCTGAATATCTTTCTGGTAATGGGCAAACTTTAAATGTCCAAGACTGATACATTTCATCTGAAGTGAAGTAGTTGGATAAAATGGGATTCAGATTAGAGGTCTACATTGCAATCTTTTGTCCAGACTAAGGTAATTTGTGCAAAATGGGACTTTTATGTGAATAATCCGTAATTTTAGCTTTTGAGAAACCAGAGCTGAAACTTCTCGGACCGTCTCTGTTTCAGAGTCATGACTTACACTGAATCACTGTGGATAATGGTGAAGAATTGCTAAGCAGACGGTGATGTTAACCAATTTGCGAGGTGCTATATATAAGATTCCTTGGCAAGGAGCTCCACACTGCACGCTACATGCAGGCAGAGTCAGAGATAGGAAAGAAAAAAGTGAAATTCTTGCTCTTAGTTTCTTTGTGACTCTGCCTGTCTCCATTTCATCAATTAGAAAATTGCCCATTTATTCCCTGTCTGTGTCTCCTTTCATCTTGGAGATGTTTTTTTCTCCTTTTTTCTTGGAAGCAAAGGTCTAATTGTATAGCTAAAATATCATTTTTGCCCTTTCCAAGGCTGTCAGTTTGTCATTGGTGGATAGATGGACAAGAATATTGTAAATGTCAGTGTGAACATGGCTGAGGTCTGGGTTTTCCCTCATTTTCTTCAGATTTCTTTTCAGCAGACAGATGAGCAGAATCACTTTGTTCAGTGCTGGTGTTTCAGCAGTGCCGACTCCTTTGGTGGCAATGATAAATGGATCCAAGATATGAAATAGCTGTTCCAGCAAAGTCCATTGAGCAGAATAGAGAACAATGCCCTCCTCAATGTCATTGTACACGATATATTCAATGATTGCCATTTTTTTGCAAAAGAATGTGTTCAATCAGCAAGGTACATAGAAATCCATAGTGTTGCTTCAGCCTGAATGAGCCGGTGAGGTGGCACAGACCTTTACTCAGCTTGATTTGGACCAGACTATCTCAAGCTATTTAAATGGGCTCAAATTAGAGCTGTAACCTCATAGGATGTCTGATTGTAGAAATGTGGCACTGCATCAGGCTCGTTCTGCGGGTGCTGTAGGGATGTGCTGTGCATGTTAACTCAGGCTCTTCCTAGCTGGGCTGGGGGGTTTGGGAGGTGCAGCACAGCCCGGTGCTCAGTTCTCCTTTTCTTCCACAAAACACAGCAGTAATTAAACACTCAAAGGGAATTGGAGAGTTATTTTTCCACTTCCCAGTTTACCAGGCTGCTGATATATTTGTGTATATTCGTGATCTCGCAGGGAATGCCTTACTCTTCCACAGCCCTGATGGACAGCAGTAATGTAGAAGGTTTGATCTGGTGCAGAAAGAAGAGGTTTCTTTTTGGCTGCTGCAAGGAATCCATGAGGCTTTGTGTTCCCTTCTCACCTTGGGCTGATTTTAGGAACAATAATTTGAGTTTTGACTGCAGTGCATGTATGAAAATGCAAGTTTGTGGGTTACTGACTCTGCTTAGTGCTTCTCGAACATCAGGTTGCAAAAAAACAGAGCAAAACTAACACCTGAACATCGAATGACTGCTTTTCAAGCAGCCTGCACGCTTCAGTTATTAAAGGTATTGGAGCAGTTTAAGGGATCGCTGTGGCCACTCTGAGCTGATCTCATTATTGCTACTGATTGTATAGAAATGAGGAGCAACCTTAACATTTCCATATATCTTATAACAATCTGTGGAGCTGGTTATGAGTCAGCCCTGTGTCCCAGGCTGTGGGGTGGGTTTGTAGTGCTGTAAATCCTCATACAGGATTGCAGAGGCATGGACTACCCGTTCCAGGGGCTCCTTCCCAGCGGGGCCCATCAAGCTGTGTTCTGGAAAGCTCTCACAGCGTTTTGTGCCACACTCATTTGGAATCTTGGCCGTAACGGAGAGCTGTGGGTGCTCAGCAGTTTTGCTCATCTGGCTTTCATCTCGGTGCCTAGATGAGAACGGTTGGTTGGATTTTCAGTAACGTGGGCCAGCGCTGGGAAATGGGGCTGTGGGCTTTTTGCAGGATGAGTCCTACATGTCTGCAACCAATCTCTGCTCATGGCAGTGCAGTGAGAGAGTTGTGTGCACTGAGCATCGGGGGAAGGAGCCTCTGCTTGTTCAGGTGTAAAAGACTCCTCGCCCTGATTTATTGCATTAAAGCTAATGACAGTTATCCAGTAATCAGGCCATCTCTGAGTGATATTTTGGATTCCTTGTTATTTGCAGTATACTCAGGTGAAACAGAGCTATGGCTCCCTGGAACAAGGCTGGAAGCTGATCTTCTTGTGAGAGGCAGAAAATACTGAAACTCAGCCCAGAGTAGAAGGCCAGCATGTGATATTTGCATCGCTTAATTTCTAAATGCCTGGTGAATAACATTTGAGTGGGACTTGTTCATGGGAGCATCTCCCACCTGCAGCAGACCTGACATGTGGGAATTATCTTCAGAGCTCACTGAACAGACTCACCTGTTCAAACTGGAAAGCACAGCTTTGGAGGAGGTTCAGAATGCTGGAAAAGCAGAACTACTTCTGAATGACGGGATCATGAAGCAGAAACATGTCTACTATATTCCATTAGTTTGCCGTTGTTAGATGAGCGATATCTCAGTTGTCATCTGGTATGATCAGACGTAGGGTCAGGCTCAGTTTGCCATCCATGGCCATTGCCTTTGTGTCTGGTCATGCCAAATCTTTAGGTGAGGTTTCTTTCAGGAAATGTTGCAGTGTTGGAATCCTTAAAATACCAGACGTCTCTGAACTGTTCACAGAATAAAGGTGAATTGATTATTAATACAGTGAAATCTATCAGGTAACAGAACTAGTGGCTAAGCTGCAAGAAATAGATAGGGCAAGGGGAAATGGTTTCAGGCTGAAAGAGGGGAGATTTAGACTGGATATAAGAAAGAATTTCTTTACACTAAGGGCAGTGAGGCACTGCACAGATAGCACAGATACAGATGGTGATGCCCCATCTCTGCAGACACCCAAGGTAAGGATGGAGGGACTCTGAGCACTGATGGAGCTGTGGGTGTCCCTGTGCACTGCAGAGAGTTGGGATAGATGGCTTTTAAGGATCCCTTCCAAGCAGTTCTGTGATCGTGTAGCAAGCTAAACAAAGATGAAGACAACATGGTTCTCCTGCATCACAGTGTAGCTTTTCAGTGTGTTTCTTCTCTGAGAATCTAAAAAAACTTGAATCACTATATTCTTTTCTGTGTCCCTGTGAGGCAGAGGGATGCTGGAGCATTCCCTCATTCACAGATTCCAGCCTGAGCAGCAGACCTTTTCTTTTCCACAGGTCTTTTTGGACTTACCATGGCACAAAAATTGTTGGGTTGTTTTCCATGAAGCAGAGGAAATCTATGTGTTTGATCCATGGGGAAAGCTCAGCTTACATGGCTGCTCAGAGCATCCACATGAATGCCTGCACACGGGCATACACCATACGAAAACACAGCCCCATTGCAGTACATCAAGCCTTTTCCTCCCATTCCTTCCTTTTTTTCCTTCTGTGCAGCACATCCATAAAACTCTGCTGCAGGGCTGCGGGTCCCCACTCCTCACGCCCCAACAGACCCTCTTTATGAGTGAAATAGATGCCTTGTGTATGCAGGGCTCCTGGCATTTCACAGAGCGTAGTTGGAGCCAAGCTAGGCAAACGTTGGGAGCTGTTTGCTGAGTGCATTTATTGCCTTTGCATAATTTATGAGCTGGAGGGGTTTGACCATCATTCGTGTCTGCCAGAGGCTGGCACTGAGGGCTCTGGAGGACGGAGCTGTAAATTGGATGGAGCGCTCCTGCTGAGCTCCCAGCAAAGTCCTCGGGTCAGTGTGGGAATTTAATAGCAGGAGTGGAACGGTTTTTGCAGAGCGCCATGTGGGCCTCCGTGCAGCAGAGGCTTTTTTGGCAGCCACGGCGACCGGCCAAATCGCGGAGCTGTCAGTCACCGGGAGCATTGCAGAGGGAGCCCGAGTGGTTTTAATCGGCTTGGCATCCGTGCTGCTTCCATAATGGACACCAGTAGGTCTCAGTCCTTCGCCATATGCTTAACTCTGGAGACAAGGTGCTTGTGGGTATAGCAGTAATTATTTGATGCGGAATTAAGCAGACCTTGAAATTAGAACTGGACTGTCAGGAAGCAGGAGGCTTAACACTTTGATGGAAATAACTTCCCAGCGACGCCGCTCTCTGCACATCCGCTCGGCTGCGGGTAGCTGTGTTGCTGGCAAAATCAGATGTCACTGCTGGCACGATGTTCTTGTGCTCAAGCACCTCCATGCTGCAGAAAACAGAGAATCAAGCTCTTCCCAAGCTCACCAGTCGGGCAAGGCTTAGTGCACAGCATAGGAGAGACTACTTAAACCTGACACAAGCAGTGGGGAAAGGAGTGGCTGCAGAGCACTGTGACAGCAGGTGTGTCATAAGGCACGTGTGATGCAGCATCAGGATTCCAGGGCATGGCAAAGCCATCTGAACCCTGCTGGGAGCACACAGGCGTTTCTCCTTGTGTATGTATCCCCTATTTACCCTCTGTCCTTTTGGATTCAGGTGTTACAATCAGGACTAGTATTGGATGTTGGCTGGGAGGTGGGGAGCAAATGGAGGCATTGCTTCAAACCTCCTTGGTTTGAAAATGACATGAGATGTATCACCTCAGTGCTTTATAATGCATCCTATTTCTTTGGATGAAAATCCGTGCATATTTTTACTTCTCTGTAAATGTCAGCCTTTGCTTTGCGAATGTCCTTGGCTGTGTTTACCTTCATACCAAAATCTCATAAGTGTGGTCATGATGAAGTCCGTAAAAACCATAACCAGAAATGTGCAGTTTTCCTTTTGTCAGGTAGGTTCTTAGTCCTCCATAAACTTGATCTCTGCATGAGGGTTTCAAATTCTAAGCTAAAACTGTCACGTATCTTCATGCTCCATCTCATGTTTTCCTTACCAGAGTGTTTAAGATTCAACTAGTACTGTATAAGTCATTTCAGTTATTAAATAAATGTCATTCCCATTTCGTTTGGAATGATCTGGAAGGAGATAGTGATTTTAGCTATTTTTTGCTTCATTTTAAATGAGTTGAAAAACATTTGTGAAAGAGAGAAGAATTATTTAAGCTCGTAGCTTTGATTTGTCAGGATGTTGTTAATTGGTGTGGAGAAGGTACCTTCTCTGCCTCTGTACCAATGAAGAGGAGGAAAAAGCCAACGAAAGGGAAAAGTTATAATTAAAGAACATAAAGAAGGCTTGCCTTATACAAATCAAGCACGTATATTGTGGGTGTGCTAGGCTATGTCTGTTCACGTCCTGCTGTTAACCTTTGGAATTCACAACGTGCTACTAATTTCAGAGCAATTTGGTTGCCTCGTGAAAATACTCACAGATGCATTGGGTAGGATGCAAGCGTACGAAGGGCTTGACTTGCTTCTATAAGGAAACAGCATGGGCTGCGAGGCCTCAATGTGGGAAAGCCCAGATCTGCAGTTTTGTGACCTTGTGCTTTCCTTCAAAATGCTTTCCAAAAGTTAAGCATTAGCAATTGATCGTTGGCAAGACCCTCCAGTGTTACTATTCAGCCTTTTAGAGCATTTGCTTCTTTACCTGGGCTCCTTTGGAATTACGGAGCACCTCAGTGAGTTGATTCTCTGGACATGTTGTTCTCTCTGTTGGGATCTACCTGAGCTCCTTAATGGGACACTTATAGGTAACGACATGGGCTCGTTCTTTATAATAATAACCTTCCATTGGTTTGCAGCACATTTCTCTAACCTGTTCTTTTTTCTCCTTTCTGTGTTTCAGTGCGACAGCGACAGTGATCAAGAAGAAAAGGTAGGAAAGGGAATCTGTACGGGAGTGAAATTATTTTGTTGGATTTTTTGGATTCACTTATTGCTAATAATTTGTTATTTATTAAGAGTTTCTTTTTGCATTGATCCAAAAGAACCTTTCACAAGGAAACAGCTTTGTTCCCTTTAATTTGATTCTGGAATAGACCTCCAAGTGTTGAGTATTCTAATGACTATTCTGGAGGCTACACAGTTCATCCTCAAGCACAGTGATGCTGTGTGTGGGTTGTATGTGAGCAGTATCCTGACTACCCACCCTTCCTAGGGCTACATTTTCCCTTAGGAAGTTCTAACAGTTTAATAGTGCAACCAGTTATGGTGGTAACCCTCACATTTGCACTTTCCAACAGTTGCTTAACCACACACTTGCCTGTTTTGCTTCTCTGCAGGCACAGGTCTTAAAACTCAAGTTGAAGTGGTGGGGTTGACATAAATCTGTGTATTTATATACATACATATATTTAGAAACAACATTTGGAAACGATACATTCCACCAAGTGACACAACTTGCTGATAATTATCGCATTAACCGTGGGTTTCTAAGTTGAAAATGAAAGAACGTCATGCTGAAAAAGAATCAAGCATTGGTCTCAAATACTGTTTGTTGTTTAGAAGGCTGTTAGTCATGAAGAACTATTCTTCACACCAATGCATTTTCTTTAGTCTTATTTTATATGCTGCAAACAGGTTTTTGTGCTGTAAACTAACATCCACTTTTGTCCTTTGTTAAAAATGGAATAATCACCGCAGGAAAACTGGTCAAATTTCTTGATTTCCAGGTTGGATTTTGTGATTTTCATAAGTATGTTTGACCCTAAGCAACGTTTTGATCATGTAATCCTCTTTCACTGGGTAAAGTAGGGGATGGAAGTTGGGGAGAGTAAAGTAATGTCAGAAAATATTGAAAGATATAATAATAATAATATAGTAATAGAATTGAATTGCTTGGAGTTTTGTGAGTGGTTCCATTAGCTAGTTCCAAGTCAAGCTGAGAAGGAAGGTGAGAGATGACCATGCTGGTGTGCAGCTAATATGGCTTTAAGGAATAACTATGGTGTGATATCCAAAGGAAACAATGAATGCAGAAGTCAGATTTCCTGAACTTAATCAGTTCCGTACAGGATTTGTGTATCACTAAGCCCAGGAAATTGTCAAACCATCCCTTATAGAACTGCCAAAGCTTTGCCCTTCAGCTTTCAGCTATTTCCCAAGTAGAGACTTTTTTCCCTCATGTTTCTTAATAATTTGCTAACTGTGTTAAAGAACCACTGTTTACTTTGAACTGCAGTGATTTCCCTTTCATAAGGGAACTAATCACTGGAGTTAATCAGTGTGACAACAGAAAGGGGAGGTTTTGTTGGGTTTTTGCACAGAATATTAACCTGCACTTTTAGATATGAATTTTTAATGTGTTGCCATTACATTCCATCCTATGAAGTGATTATTCATTTTCAGGATGTTCCTTATGCAGTACGAGATGATAAACTGAATCTCAGCTTCCATGTTTATGGCACCCAGAACTACAAGTGTAATTTCCTGCTGCCTTCAGAGCCAACCTCTGCCAACCCCCCCATATTTCTCCCTTGCAGCCTTCTTGTGTAGAAGGCAATGGCTGGCTTTGAGGTGGTGGTGGTGTGTGGGTGAGGGCTGTGTATGCCATGCACTGTGGGAGGCTGCAGACCATACTTCACCCTGGACATCCCATTTCATCTCTGAGATCTGTATGTTCTCTCCCCCACAATAGAATGAGACTAAGCACTGATCCGAGCATCCCTGGTAATTTAGTGCTTTTCAAACCCCAGAACCAGACCTTGGGTTGGGTTAGGCTCAAGCCCAGTTCTGGAAGATTCCTGCTTACCCCAGTGTGCACATTCATTGTGCGCTGCAGCGCAGGCAGAGATCTCAGGCCTTGTGCTGCTGTTAATTTGAATTCAGCATATGCAGCCTGTTATAAAATGCGAGACATCATCATTTGAGCAGGTCAAGCATATTCAGATGAAGACAAATGGTGCTTATTTGATTTTCTTAAAATCAGGAAATGAAAAAAGTGCTCTCTGGAGAAATCATGTTCTGCCTGACTTAGATGATAGACCAAGGCATGTACCCCAGATAAGAACAGGCGCTCGTCTCGCGGTTTTTATCTCTGAAGGACGGTCGGGACTGTCAGCTCGCTGACATGTGCATTATCCATGTCATTTTAAACAAAGTGACCTGTAGAAAAGTGCACTCTGCCGTGACATGATAATGGGCTGTTGGATGACAGGTAAAGTACACACTGTAAAGGAGGCTGTGCGTTATTCCTTTGTTTAACTGACAAGTAGAAACTTCTTTTCTCCAGACAGGCAGGATCTTTTAGATCTCTTTCAATAGGAACCGGAAGATTTTGAATCGCTGCTTTAAATAAAATAACATTTTTAGGACCAAAAATTCCCATGAGCAACTGTGCACAGGGAGAAGTGAGGGTTCCCAGCCTCTATGCCAGGGGATGTAATGCATTTGGGCTGAGACCTTCTAAGAACCTCTACCCAAATGCATTACATCACTGTGAGGGTATCAGCCTCCAACTATGGAGCTGTTCTCATAGAAGACTGTCAAACTGCTCTGCTTTGCTCTTGCGTTTGTGTATTCTGATGGTTGTTGGGGCAAAAACATCTGTCCTGAGATGAGGGAGCTGCTTTCCTTTAGGACCAGATCTTGCAGACGTCAGTATCGGATATGTTGCCATGGGTGAAGTTGGTATGTTCTGTGTGGACTTTTGGAGGGGAAATCCTTTTTCTCCTTTCAGATTTTTTGAGGGCAAACTCACACTGATCCCTCAGTGTGCTGGGGCAATCAGAGATCCATGAGAGCAGAGGTAGCACAGCGTGTAGGAGCAAGTGTGTGCATATTTCTGCTAGAAACAGCAAGTTCTGGAATGCAGGAAGGCCCATCCATGCCTCTGGATGGGGGGTGTGATGGAAGGATCTGCTCAAAGATGGCCCTCAGCAAAGCAGGAGGATCCAGGATAGAATAGGACCTGGGAAGAGAGGAGTAGATGGATGGCAAGTGGTGACAGAGGAAGAAAGTGATGTCTCCTTGGCTGTTAGCATTCTTTTTCTCCCACTTGAATATGTATCTATCTGACTGCATAAATCATTGTTGATATCTGATCTCTATTAGGTGGTGGCTGTGCCTCCTATCCATCTTCCCTGGCCTTTAATTGGGAGCCGACAGACAGAGTCACTTTCTGTCTCTGTCTGCCCTCAAATGAGACATTTCTCCAGAGGTTTCTCTGGAAGAAGAAACAAGGATATTTAATTGAAAAATGATACAGCCCTGCTTAGCAGTACTGTAGCTAAGGCTGTGTCAGCATCTCAATTTTAAATGACATGTTTTGGGGTAGATAATTTATCTATTTATATAGATACAAGTTCCTTCATTCCAGTTTGGCACATGGCGCTGGGTTAGAGCATTCAAGGTATGTGTTCTGCTCTGCTGCTGCTAAAAATCCCAAAGAGGTGGCAAGAATGTGAAGGGAGAGAGTACTTGGAGGAGCGACATCAGAATGCAAAGCACTAATGCTGAGGGAGATGTCATTTTCCATCCTGGGATCCTTTCAGCGTGTGCCGCTGGGATTTCTGACTATGTCTGAGAAAGTATAGATCCCAGGGGAGCTCAGATTTTCTCCATTAAAAAGTCTGTCAGTCTCACTCTTTGAGCAGGTCTCCAGAGCTGTTAATCTAAAATTAGGGCAAGCTATTGCACAGCTGACAAATCCAAGTGCAACTGTATTAGCTACTGATTTCAAGACACCGTCTTAAAAATTACACCTGTGGTAATTAGTGCAACATTAAAAACATCAGTGTAAATACAGGGTTCATTTTATGTATGTGAGAAGAGGTCTTCGTTTGACACACTGTGCAAACACAGTAGGGGTAAGGAGTGCTCAAGATGAGTTATGGAGCAAGGTCCTTTTCTACCCACCAGCTCTGCTGTTGCCTCTCCCCACTCCATTTAATTTGTCTGAACTTAAAATAAAGACTGAGGTACTGCAGTGACTTTCAGTTCATAGGATGACATTCCATTGGCCATGGGGTTGCTTTGCAGTGTACACAGGGATGTTTCTGGCTTTACCCAGCTTTGGTAGGACGTGTGACTTAAACACTGATGCAGCTGATAATGTAATTCCATTTTTACCATGTGTATGGGAACTGTTGAATCATGGCCTGAACCACTGATTGAGCACCTGGGAAAGGACCTGGTCAGCCCAAGTGGCACAGATGAAGGCAGTTCAGCTGTGTGATAGGAAGGGTTGAATTGTGGCTGCACTCTCTTAGTCCTCACTGAAGGGCTGACTGCTTTTGGGGAAAGGTTTCTGGTTGGAGATCCCTTCTTTGTGGAGTTCTTCCTGTGAGTGCAGCTCTTCAGAGACAGGTGAGCACTTTTCCTTTGTAATGCTGTTCCATTTGCACTAGTCCCTTTGCTTTTATATTCCTGAATTGCTCTTCCACTGTGTCGATCTTTTGGATTGTGGCACCCAACCAGTTCTGCCTGATGATGCCCATGAATCCCATTTCATCTTAGCTGCAGCCTCAACACCACCAAGTGTACCCATTGACATGAGCACATAAGCTCTGTTTTGGGTGGGCTTTGCTTAAGGAGCTGAGGGAAGTGAGAGGCTGGCTTGGTTTGTGGTTAAATGTGCAGAGTGCTTGTGTGTGTTGTAGGGGAGGTTAACAGTGCTCACTCTGGCTGGGAGGAGATTGGGCTGAGTGGGTTTGTACTGGTATTTCTTGTATTGGGGTGTTTTTAAGCATTATGCTAATGTATTTTGATTGTGTATTTCTATCTACAAACCTAGGACTGTGGTGTGGAAAATATTGTGAGTCATACCAGTCTGTGCAAGTGGTTATTAGTGTATGTCTGTATACACACAAAGGTCTGCACACATTCACTCTGTGCGTGTTTCTGAAGTGTTATTGGACAATTATTTTGTACACAAGCTTTGGAAAGAGATTTTGGAGCAGGATTTTGGTGGACTGCTGCCCAGTTTAACATGTAGATTGTATTTCAGCGGTTGGTGGTTAAATGTGCTCACACAGGTCTCTGTATATTGGTATGTGTGTAGTTTCCTTGACTGTTTGTTTCTGGCTAAACTAAAAAAAACCAAACCCCCATTTTTATATCCCAACTTTACAAATTCAACTGGATGTGCCTACTTTATACCATACCTTTCAGTCCCTCTGAATGAAAGCTTCCTCCCTGCCCTCCAGCTGAAGCATCCCACCTGGCTGTGTCTCTGCTTGCCAAACCAGCTTGTCTTTCCCAGCACCCAACCATGGGCAGGGCACAGAACATCAAATCCCTTTCTTCCTAAACAAAAAAAGCCCCTAAGCAACCCAGCCATAAACCATGCTCGAAATCATAAGGCCAAGGTAAATAGCACAAGGCTGTCTTCTGCATATTGTGTTACTGGAAATAGAAACTCTATCACAAATGGATTAAATAATAATGAATTTGCTTTATGCCATCGATGTGTATGGATGAGTGTAATTCACTCTCTTGTGGGCAGTTGCTTCATTATGGATTTTTTTTAGCAGGGCGCCTAGAAACAAATCTGCTTTGGGGATTTTTCCCTCTTGCTGATGGGGAGGGCAGAGTTTGGGTAGCACTTGGAGAAAGCATCTTCAAGGCCAGTGCCAGAGCTGTAGAGGGAGACAGCTGGCCCAGGGCTTGGTGCCCACCATGGTCACAGTGTCTATCTATAAACTACTGTGTTTTTTTAGCTTGTACTGCTGGTGTATAAATAATATATAATAATTTTCCTGGTCTGGAACATTCTGGTCATAGAGGGAGCTGTCAGCATTTGTTGTGCTATTGAAAGAAAGGCAAAGCATTAGAGCTCATGCACTCATCCCATTCTCTACTCTCCTTCAGCTCTGGAATCAGGTATTTGATACCAGGGGTGCTTTCTAGAAGTACACCTCAAAATATAAGCCATGCACTCTTCAGTCTAGCAAGAGAGCCTGAGAAATAAGTGTATGGTCTTGAGTGGTGGGAGATGTGGCATGAGTGGGTGCATTGCTGGGGGAGGAGGGGGTTTGGTGCAGCCCTGGCTGTTTTGTCCCCTCACAACTAGTGCAGTTGCTCTCCTTCCCAAAGGGAGAGTGAAGTGATGTCAAAGGGAGAGAGAAGTCTGATAATACAAGCTGAATTCCTGGAAAAACTCCTCGGATGGGGGGTACCAATATGTTTAGCAAATAAGGCTCCGTGGGGAAACAGTGGCTGAGAACCCAATTTTAAGCAATTACTTCAGGTCATGGGATACTGGTATCTTACTGTTTGCCATGTATTTATTTTGGCTAAGGATAGGATTAGAGAAATAGTTTCTCAGTATTATTCTTCTAACTGTTTCTACAAAGCCAGGATGTTTCCCATCAGGGAGATTTATACTGCATATTTGCACAGGTGTTGTCTTTTTAGCTCTGGAAAACGCAGCACCTTAAACTCGCCCCAAGGGTGAAAGATCACCCAGACTTTATATGCTAGCAACGCTCAGGCAATCATGAAGTATTTCTTACTGTTTAAGGCCCATTAGGAGAAAAGATAAGGATCCTTTTTATTCATTTGATGTGCCACATTGAGGCCCCTACAGCGAGAGAGGCGATAAAACTGGAGCTGGTTGTGGAAGACGCTGTGTAGGGCACTGGGGGGTGGGGGGGAGTGGAGCGAGCTGTAGGCTGGGACGTGCTCTGGGTGCCTGTTCCCCTGCAGCCCATGTTCATCCTGTCCTTTGTCACTGCTGTCACTTGGCAGTGTTCTGTCATAGGACCATATCACTCCCCCTACCCCTGCCTGGCTTTCCTCCCCCCTCCCCCCTCCCCTCTTTTTTCTTTTTGTACCCATTTCGTGTAGAAAATTTGTATTTACTTTGGGAGTGTAATTTGTTCCTCATGGATAATGTGACCCTTAGCGGAGCTGGATCATGGGTTAGTTGAAGTGATATTTTCCGCTAATGGTAGTCGTACATCATTGCTGTCAGCTCGGGTTAGGAGGCAAGCACATTACAGCTCCATTTTACCTCTGCAGGCATCTGGGATTATTTGCCATAACTGAGTATGACATGACCGCACTACAGAGTGCATTAAAATTTTACTAGCTTCTCCGGCAAGTTCCTTGGCTCCAGCCTGCCTCCAGGCAGCAGTAATGATGGATACCTCTAAGGTCCTGACTTCCTGCACCAAGGATACTCAATGTCAACAGCCCAAACAGGTTTTGCTTTCCCTGGAGTTTTTGACCACCTTCTGGCAGCTGAGCAAGCCATGGTTGGCTGTAGCCCAGAGGGTGGCACTGATGCCCCCACTGCTGCTGCCAGGCTCGGTGCTGGGGCACTGTCACGTCAGTGTCTTACAGCACTACTCAACCTCCAGGTTTGGGAAGGTGGCATTTGTTAATCTGTTGTGTGTAGACAGAAATAAAGTCATCCTTCGAAAATTGAAAGAGCAAAAGTATCCAGGAGCAGGGAGTGGTGTGTGTGCATTAAAGATGTGTGCATGGAATGGGCACACACCATGGCACATAACATGTCACATGCAAAGACACCCAAAGTAGAGGTTGTACTGATGTGTTCCCATTGCATGCCATCTTTTGCTTTATGTGAATGCATATGGTGTGCTGGTGTACGTATACAGCTGTAGCAGCTTGTACATACAGAATGTGTTTTTATACATACACATGCATACCACGAAAATAATATAGGTTTTTGTTGATCTGTTTGTGCAGATGTACGTTATTTACAGCATGTCTGTTTTTACACCTTGGCATTCAAAATTAGAGGTGTAGCTCCACAGAGATAAGTGCATTAGGGGAACTTAGGCGTGAGATTAAATAGAATATAGTAGCACTTTTGAGTGCTTATTGAAAAAGTACAATGTATACCCCAAGATAAATTCATTGCAACCTCCCAGTGGTTTTATAAAATCTACAATACAGGTCTGCACTGCCCACAGGCTCTCCTCCCCACAGCAGCACTAATGCCTATGATTCTTTCAGCCCAAAGGTATGCAATTACATTGGATTTCTGTAAGGTAAGGAGGTGCTGGGAGGTTGAAACCTCAAGTTTGTTCTCGTTCTGTCCTCATCTCGTGTGACTTTTGGCAGATGGAAGGAGAATGAGAAAGGTTGGTTTTGTTTGTTTTGCTTTTGTCTTTTGGAGTGTTTAACTATATATATATTCACAGGGAGGTGAGATAAGTGATAGGGCTTATCAGCTCATGCTTCTCAGTATAAACTGATGGTTGTCTCTTTTCCAGCTATCCCTGAGTCCCCATCTTCCCATGCTAAATCATCCTGTGTTTGGTGCACTCAGCTTTTTCTGCTGTTTCACATAGGGCAGAGTTTGGGGCTGTGCTACTGATAGAGACAACTTGATGTTTTGTTTTGGTACGATGCGTTCCTGGCGGTAAATCTTCCTATCTTTATTGCAAAACTTAGAGCCGAACTTCCCAGGGCCCATGAGCTTTATCTGTGTATAGATGGCAGGAATTGATTCTCTGTGGGGGAGGAGAGAGGAAGAAGAGATTAAAGATTAAAGCTGGCGATGCGCTCAGAGCTGTGCGAGAAACAGAGGAGACAATTTCAGACATCTCTAAGGATAAGATGCAAATTCCCAAAGCCTCCCTGATAGCTCAGATCACAATAAGAAAGGCATTCCGAATGATAGATAGTTTTTCTTGTTCCCATTTTAGCGTTACATCTCTTTTAATATGTAGTGAAACTTTTATCAAGGTGGTTTGGTGAAGGCTGTTAGGGAAGGGGGAGTGCTGGGCAAGATTTCACTTTCAGGTGCCGCCAATGCAGAAATGAAATCACAGAACAGTGTCCTGGTCTTACATGTAGCCACTTCAAGTTGTTAGAGAAATAAGTGAAGAAGAGCAGGGGTGCACAAGGACACGCAGTAATGACATGTAGCCTTTGTGAAGGAGGTGCTCTGAGTGGTGTGGAGTTTTGGTTTCATTCCTTCCACGTGGAGGTGAGATTGGATACCCTGGTAGGAATCCTGTGTGGAATATGCTGATGCTTTTCTCATAATCATCCCACTGTTATGTACATGCCTGTTCATTAAACGTGTGTGTTAATGCTGTATTTAGGAGTAAGTGTCAGTGAGTGTGTGTGTACAGTATGTACATATGGAGACAGACAAACTCAGCCTCTGGGTCTTGAAGTTCAGTCATGTCCAAACACATCTAGGTTATAAAAAGTGCTTCTTCAAGGGCTGTGCTGTGCAGTATAAGTTATTCAACTATGATATTCGTCTACACTTTAAGCTATAGAATAACATCTGTTTTTCATCACAAACGGGATTTTATAATCATGTATGAAGCGTGCTCCCCATTCTGAATCTGTCTTCTCACATTTCCTTGAAAAGAAAAAGGAAAAAAGAAGTTTTAGGCTTGAGAGCTGAGAAGGTGAGACGTTACTTCGGAGGTTTCTTTTGAAAGGGAAAAAAAAGATCGATGTAGAAGCTGTGGTAATTATTCCACGTTTTTTAAGAGTCTTGGAGGCCACAACACATGGAACCATCTCAGATTTCTTGCAAACACACCCAAGGACAGGCTGCAAACAAGGAGACAGGAAATGAAATGTATGCACCAATGTATGGAGGATTCCAGCCAGCACCGCTTTGGTTTTTGGCATAGTTCTCTCCATCTGGCTCAGCACTAATAAGGGTGTTGTGGTCTTGGGAGTGATAAAAGACAGCTACTGTATATCTTAGATGTCAGGAATTTCCCCGCAGGGCAGGAGTTGGAGAACAACACATGCCTGCAGGTTTAGCAGCTTTGGGGTCTTTCCACACTTCTATCCCTGCATTAATCCAAGGTAGAATTAGTGTTGTCTCCTCCCCTTTGCTCCTATATATTCTTTAAGCAACACCTCTGGAAGGCGCTCTGCCTGTTCCTTGCTGTTTCACCTACAAATGAAGTTCTGCTGCACTCACTGGAAGGATACAGTTAGTTCTTTTGGAGGATAAGCCACCAGGCTGCAATGCTCTGTGTGCTTTGAGAATCACAGAATTGCAGTGCGAAGGTGTGCAGTCAGTGGGTATGTTCTAAAGGCTTGGGTGGCAACAGACCACCTCTACTTTAGCTGCTGTGTTGGTATAGATCTCCACTGAAATGTTGTAAGTACCTCTGAAAATGGGTTGCAGCACTGAATTCCTGAGCCTTGCAGGCCGCCTCAGCATCGCATTAAAGCTGCTTCTGGACAGTCAGACAATATTAAACAAGGTTGTTCGTTCATAACCAAAGCATCCTAATTGAGTTGCATTATTACATTAACTGTAGCAATCAGATTGAACCAAATCACTGAGCGATAATGTCATTTTCCAGGGTATCATTTTTAGAAGCCAGTTGTGCTCTGAGATGTAATAACTTACTTAATCTCGTAGAGTTTATGTGACTTATGTGTTGTATCAAATTCCTTGCTTTCAGTGAAAACTGAGCAGTTAACACATGGCTGTGAGAGGGCACTGAGTGATGAATTTATAGAGGAGCATTTGGCAGATAAGCTGAAGGCAGAGTGGTAGTTTGTGACCAGCTCAGATAGAGGGGCCGTTCTAGGAATGGTTATGGGATGTGATGTTTTAAAATGGTTGACTTTGGGCAACACAGTGGTGGGTACTGCCACCCACCAGGAGGATCTGGGGCAGGATGGGTTCAGTTCCAGCCAGAGTTCCACCTGCGCAGTGGGAGGGAGGCACTGAGAACCACTCAGTACAGGAACAAAAAGACTTACTTAAATTAATGGTTGTCTTCAAGTAATGTAATGCTTACTTTTGTTAATGGAAACCTGCCTAAAGAGCATTCATTCAGCTATCTTCTTTAGCAGAGCAGTACAAGCTCCTTGCTGTTTCCTGTAATAACATTAATCAGAATGAACTTATTGGCTACTAATGCAGGTGCCATATGTAATTTGGTATAAATTTTACTGTAATTTACTGTTAATTAGGGCCCACTTATTCTAAAGTGCTAAATGACAGCAAGCACCCTGATTTCAAAAGTCAACTGGAAATAGAAGTGACTCTACCTACAGACAGTTGATAGAAAATAACCTGTAAATTCAATAGATGAACAAGAAGCAAGTTGCATTTCCATGGTGTGCTAAGGACATCTTATGAGGAAACACCGGATCCTAGAACCAAAACCTTTCCTTGTATAGAATCCCTTTGAAAATGGAACTTTTCTGTTTAAAACCCAAAGTTTTCTGTTTAAAGCAGAGAATAACAAGGCAGAGCTGGAAGTGGACAAGGGTAAACGCTTCGATTCACATTGAAATGATTTCTCCTGCCTCGTATAATTTAACCTGCCCACGCTGCTAAACTTCTATATTACACATTTCTGTCAGAATGTCAGGAGAAATGATAAGCCTCCTCAAAGCTGCAACCTCTATTACATACAGAGAGTATTTCAGCCAGGGTTTTCTTGTACATATTTAAGACTTTTAGCTTGATCTCTCAAGTATAAAGAATACCCTACTTCATGACCCCAGCCTCTTGTTAGTTGATAGATGAAATCTTTTCTTAAGCTGAGCCCCTTGTCTATTATGTTTTCAGAATTCAGGGTTTCTCTCTAAGCTTCCCAGCTTACTGCCAAGAGCACACAGCTTTGTTACCCGATGGAATTGCCTTTCTATTAACAGGAAGTGGATCTTTGCAATGGCATGCATGCTGATCTGCTTCCAGGTGACAAAGAGCAATAGTACAGGTGGGATCTCATTCTGTCACCATTGTGGGTAATTGCAGAACAGAATACCAAACCTGTTGCTGTTGGGGCTTTTTGTTTGTCTGCGTTTTAGCTGGAAAATGGGGATTTGAAGATATAAAACTAAAACAGAGCTGTATTCATGGCTGTGTTTTAAATGGTCTTCTAATCTCTCCTTACTTACAAACCTCTCTGCAGACCCAGGAAGAAATGCACAACAAAGTGTGCATGGTTTTGCTTTAGTGCCAGTGGGGGAGCTTGTGTGTGATGTAAAACAAAGAGAGGGGGACTCATTTCACCTGTACGTCTCTGATAAATCTCATTCTGGAGTACTTGAGCAGAGTCTGTTGTATCAAATGGATGCTGTGAGAAGAGTATTTTATCACTGGAAGCTGGCCATTGTGGTCACTAACTGGTTGGGTAGGTGGTGGGTGGTGGTTGTTAACTTCTGTGTCACACCAGGGAGGTTCACATCTGTCATCTATGCAAAGTCAATCAACAAAATGAGGCTTCCTAGAGATTCTCAATTAAGAACTTAAGTGCTTTTTCACATGAGTGCTTACTGAGGGCCTACCAGCAGAAAAAGATTCCAGGCCAGAGCTAATCGGGTGACTTCACTTAGCTGGAGTATTGAGAACTGGTTAGGAATAGATTCATATCATAGGAGACATTCATGCTGGACTGTAGGTACTGTGAAAGCCACTTTCCTCTCTTTTAGTTAATGACCAACCACTTCAGTTTTCTGTGTTTTGGTGTATGTGGTGAACAGTTGGGGGGGAAAAAAAATGTATAAATGGGTAACCAATTGCAAACCAGTGTTAGGCACATTATTTCACCTTCATAATAGAGCTGAGGCCATTGTCACAAGTATAGAAATGGTAATTCATGTTTGTAAGAGATCTAAAGGAAAACAGGCCCTGGTAATGTGTTAGGCAATAAGCCACTGTAAGTTTATTTAGCTGATTGCTGCCTACAGGACTTGGCTAAATTTTGGAGGGCATGAAGAGAAATAAAACAGCAAGTAAGGAAAACCAGAATTCAAGAGAAAGCACATAATGAAGTTGTCTAATTAGTCGCAAAGATTCATATTCTAGAGTGAGATTTCCTCCGCCCCTGCCTTTGAACAACAGAAATAGTCATAGAAGCCTAATGAGACATTCCCACGTACTGTATTCCTGCCCCTCTATGGAGTGCCTTTACTTACAAAAATCTGCTGTAAGTACCATCACACTCCCTCCTTTCTTTTACTCATATTGACCTTGTAAGGCTAGATTTTCAGCTGTTATAAATCAGTCTAACACTGATTACTGCTAAGCTTTCTTGATTTGCATCAGCGAAGGCTGTAGCCTGAGTGCTGTGCTCTGAGCATGCAGCGAAGCCCGAAGTTAGTGCTAAATGGAGCTCGAAGGCAGCACTAAATGGAACCAACCTTTCCTTTAATTTGTAGTCCAAGAAGGATCTCCTCAAACATGAATTGCCTGGGCTGCCATCATTTGTGTCCCTCAGACAATCATAGTTCAGGTCACAGTAGCAGGCTTCGTGGCTGAAACCCAATTGAAAACCTGGGCATGTTTGTTCTGGCCCCATTTTATATCTGGGATAAAAAATTATCTCTGTGCCCTTGTTCAGGTGTCACAACAGTTAACAGGGACCAGCCTGTGGTAGGCAGGGGAAGTAAAACCTGCAATCCATCTCATGAATTGCTCTCCCCTGTGGCAGACCGAATCTCTCCCATTTTTGCTCCCAACAAATCCAGTATCTTGTTGCATGTTGTTAATTTTCTCTTGAATTAATTGTACTCTGACAGACAATGCAAAGTGATGGGAGCGTAACCACTGAGGTTCATCAGAGGACTGTTATGCTATGGAGAGTTCCTTTGCAGTTGTTTGTGTGCGTCGTCAAGTATTCAGGAGCTACCCAAACCTTGTCAGAGGTCCTTAAAGAAATGCAGGGATCTGTTGTTACTGTAGGTTAAGTGTTCCTCGGGAGTGCTGAGATGCTCAATGCTGAGATATCTTCCTGGCTCTTCAGATCAGCGCTCTGATTGCAAAGATGCGAAGGGAAAAAATGACTGGGAGGATTTGTCACCTGGTTTCATTTGAACAATTGCTTTTCCCCCTTGGTCAGAGATAGGACATAACAGGAATCACCTAAATGTAGACGGATTGCAGTAACACACATGACAGTTCTTTATTGGTTTCCATTACCTATTGCTGTTCATTTCCCAAGAGGAAGGGGCAGCTAATACTGCATATTTTTTAATGTAAACCAAAGGGAAGGATAACCCAGTGCATATGAAACGATGTCTTTTTATTCTCCATATGCACTGAATTGAATAGCAATTTCCTCTTTTCATTTTTCTCTCAGTTCTCTGTACGTCAGACACAGGCAGGTATGTTTGTAGTCCTTCACAGGCATATGATCACTGGCAGCACACAGGTGATGAGTGGACACACGTTGTGCACTGATGGGGTTTCAAGGCAGAGCTCTGTTAATGAATTGACAGCGTTACAGAAAGGCTTGGGGCAGCCAGCCCTCCTCAGGGGAGGCGAACATTGGCACGTTCCCCATTTAGCTTTCTCTGTTGTGTGTGTTCCACAGCCTTATTTAGATATCTAGTAGGCTCCAGTCATGGGGTGTTTTTTTTGTGTGTTCATACATTCTCAGTGTTTGCATTTGAGCAGCTCCCAGTCACAACTGGGCTGTGCTCCCCTGTGTTATGGGCATTACTGCATTACTTTTGCAGACTGTGATCTTCTCCCTTCTGTGAAAGCACACATCGTTATCCAGTAGTGGCAAAAGAACATTTGAGAATGGTTTACAAATGGAATGTAGACAAGGTTTCATGAAGAACAACAGGCCAGCTGTCTTCTGGTATCTGGGAGAAACCCTCGCTTCTCCCTCTTTCCCATAATGGGTTTTAGAGCTGTTTCTTTGAATAAAGAAATAATAATGGGAGAAGCTTGTAGCTGATCCCTGGGGTAGAATAGCGGCGATGGATGAGGGGAAAAAAAGATCTGAACAAACAGTCTCAGGAGGACAAATGAGGTGCTAAAAATATGGATTCTGTAAGTAAAGGGAAAAAAAAGATATAAATGAAAATATCTGCCTGCTTAAGCAACTCCTATAATAAAACTTAAGCCGCAGTGTTAGCAGTTTGGAATAGATTGCCAAAGTCAGCCAGACTCTCTAGGAGACAATGTTTAATTTTCAAAATAGATGTAGATGTGTAGCTGTCCAAATTACATGAATTCCTATGGACAAGATCTGTAGATAACATTTGGATGTTTAAGGATGCAAATGGGCTTCTTATGGGATTTTCAGAAGGACAGAAGTGAATCAGGCAGCCAACTTGTTTTGATTGTAATAGGAGTTGCATGCCTAACTTGTTTTATATGCCTCTTCCTTTCTGCATAAGACAGTTTGAAAATGATACTTGGGAACATAAGCCACTTTGCCTATAGAAAATGTACTCTTGACTTCCTAATAGGCATGCTGACAAAACTTAAACTGGAAGGGATGCTGCCATCCCTCTGATCGAGGTCGTGTCTGTCTGCTTGAGCCCCCGGCCAAATGCTCACTCTTGCTGCCAGTGTGCCGTGTTCCAGGCTTGAGAAGCAATCCATAAAGCTCAACCAGCAGAGATTGGGCTGGCTTACATTTAGCAAGCATTAAATAAGGAACTACTTTGATTTTCCTAGTCTAACACATGATCCTATTCATAATATAAATAGAAAACTTCCAATTTAAATATAAGAATTGAGCTCAGGAGATATTTTTGTGGCTCTTGCTGCTGTATTGTGTGCTGCTTTGTTCCGTGCTCTGGATGGATCTTGCCTGCTCTTTGAGTGACCTTGCTGTCGTGAGCCAGGGTCCATATCAAAAACCTTTGCCAAACTGGACGAAACCAGAGCCATGTTCCAGAACATGCCATGATCCTGGAAGTTGCAGTTAATTGGTAAGAAGAGCCAGGAGCACATTGCCAGCCAACTCTGGGCATGCATGGAGCAAACTCCCCACTGCCCCCACCCTCCACTTTCTTTTATTCCTCTGTTTGTTAAGTAATTAATCTCATTCTGCTGAGATGAAATTTTCTATTAAAACGAAACTTCAATCAAAACAACATTTGGGGGAGGTGGGGGGGGGGGAAGAGAGCAAAAGAGTCCTCCTCGCAGTTTGTTAATTGGTTCTTTCACCTGACAGTAGTTTGTGTCAATTAACTTGATACTCGGTGAAAGTGAAATTAATCCACCTGGGTCAAAAGCAGCTATTAATTTTTAATCAAAACAAAATGCTCACTCGACAGATTTGTAGCTCCTCTTAGAATAAACAAGATACGCATGAGGTGCAATGTGCCACCAGGCTTCGCGCCACGGAGATGCTCTTGGGGATAATTTCTTGCTCTCCTGCAAAGGGCAGAGGTGCAGCAAGTCAGCTGCTAATGACATTCTCCTCCAAATAGGCCTTTTTCCTCCAGTGCAATTCTCCCACTGAAATCAAGAACATGTGGCAGGTTTGGGTGCTCGCCTGCAGCAGGGCTGTCATAGTAGTGCCCATAGAGAGACCTCATTGTAGCAGCTGCCCTTAGACATACCATGCTGCAGGGATACACAGACACCCCTTGCTCAGATTGTGTAGCCCATCCCAGCAGTTCCTTTGTCTTTGTGCAGAAAAAAAAAAATGAAGAAAAAAGGGAACATCTCATAAGAACTTCTTCCTTTTCCTAGCACTGTGGTGCTCCAGGTAGGTGGCTTTATGGCTCTCTCTTCTAGTCTCCCTCTTCACCCGAAACCTTCTATCTCTGTTAGACTCAAGGAATAAAATAGGAACAGAAACAACTCTGCTGCACACCAGGAGTACAGCAGCAGCTCTTGGGCTGTGCCCCAGGGCTCTCATCAAAGTCTGACGAGCAGATTGTTTGGAGGCAGACAGAAAGCAATGGTGCAAGTGCATGCTGAAGGCAGGGTGAGCAGGGCTTCAGGAGGTAATCACAGTCTCCTGCTGACACTCACGCATCACAGGAGCCACAGGTACTAGTAGAGAGGAGGTGGTTTTACACGTGTACTCTATGAATTGGTAGGAACACTTAAAGGCCATTTGGTCCAGCTCCCTCCAGTGCGCAGGGACATCCACAGCTCCATCAGTGCTCAGAGCCCCTCCAGCCTGGCCTTGATTGTCTTCAGGGATGGGGCATCACTGCCCCTCTTGGCAGCCTATGTAAGATGCTGAAGTTGTTTATACATCTCCTGACATTGCTCTTAAGAATGCATGAGATGCCACATCCCTCCAACTCATCTTGTAGACGCAGGTTGCTAGGTGAGTTACAGTGGGCCATGGTGTGACAGCTACAACCCTGCTGGTTGTATTTGGTGCAGCTGGTTACTAGTCTGAAGCTCTGTCTCATCTGGAGGTGAAGTATGGGAAGATTGATAATGAACTGGAAATAAACCCTGCCATTGTGATCAGTGAGCACAGGGGTGGTAAATAGGAGGTGCAGGACCTGCTGCACAGCCTTAGTCTTGTTGTAAAGCAGCTCTCTGAGATGTCCTCACAGCTCTTTTCTTTTTCCTGTTACTGTATAGACAATAAAAGCAAGATATTACCTGTTGGTTGTCAAGGTATCAAGTCTCACAGGGGATTTTTTCCCTCCTCCCCCCAAGTAGTATCATATCTTGGGATTTTTAGACACTAATTGGATTTTTTTTATTTTTTTATTTTTTTTTCTATTGTGAATATCATTTTATGAGATGAATGTCTGCATACCTGAGTGCTGTGGGCAATTTACACCTGCACATCTTATTACCTGCTCTTGCACTGATTTGGCCAAATGGATGAGAACAATACATCCATCTGAAGGGGTGTTTTAATCAATTGTATGCAGCACTTCTTGGTGCAATCGTAGTGTAATCCGGAGTGTGACTCTGCTCTGCTCTTTCATGTATTTCCCTTTCTAATATACTAATTAAAGTAAATCGCAACCTGTGTGCTGGAGTTAATAGATATATTTATTACTCAGATAAAATGGTTGCTAGTTGTCCTCCTGCAATGCTTGGTCCAGGGTTGTCTAATCAATGTGTAACTGGGTTTATTGTTAGAATTGTAACAGGAAAAAATATATTCTTCAGTGCCGGGGAAAGGCAAGTGAGTGAAAAAGGAGTGGCAGGCTGCTTCGACAGGCAAGGTCTCATTTGCAAAAGATATTAACAGGCAACAGTGAGACAGGGATATCGCTCAGAGCATGGAGGGGCTGTTATGCATTAGAAGTAATCATGGCGGAACTAATAATAATAACAATTTTATGCAGGCAGACCGATTAGCTGGAACTGGCCACAGCCCTTGATGTCCTGTAGTGAGCATAAACCTGGCCCTAATTAACTCCTAATTCAGTGAAGGAGATTTTTGGCAGCAGTGGAGCCATGGGGCTCAAGCTGGGTCATCCCACGTGTACTTTGTCCAAAGGGAAGCTGTACTGCTGGCTTATCTGCACTGCTTCTGAAGCACCCATGGGTCCAGTGCTCCTTCCTGTCTTCCCAGGCTGATTCTGCCTACCAGTGCTATGGGAGACCCATCTCAGCTGGGCTGGTTGCACAGCCCATAGGGCAGCAATGTGTTTTTCTCTGTTATCCATTTCAGGTTCTCATTTTTTTTTTTCTTACTATTATTTTTAAAGTAATTTCTATCATGGGTGGTGAATGGTGTGGTACCCTGACAAGTGGAAGCTTATATTTCTGATGATTTATTTGTATGTTTCATAAATGGGAGATATTTATTTTTCTGCTTTTGAGGTGATGCAATTTAGTTGCAGAGAGATTAGGAGGCTTATCTGAATCATAGAGGAAGTTTGGTGTTCAGTGTCTTAAACCTTCATAATGAGAAATGTTACTTCCTCCCTTTTCTCCCTTGGCTTATAAGCAATATTAAAGCTTTGCAACAACAACATGAAGCGCTCAGGCAAATAATATGTATCCACACAAGAAGCCTGTACCCCAATCCAGCAATATCTGTAATGACTTAGATGCAGGATGTAGCTGGGGATTAATGACTAACTGGCATTAATGGGGCTCAGATCGTCAACTGCTTCTCTGTTGGTCATTAATCCCCAGGAAACAGTCTGTGCTGAAACTACTCCTGCTTAATTAGAACATGGTTGGCCTGTTGCAGCACAGCACTGTCTATGACTTTTAGGGGAATGAAAGGAATAAAATATCCTTATGAACCTGTTGAGCATGAAATGCATCTTCTCCCATTTACAGGATGTGTGCACACAGCTATAGACAGGCAGGCTCCGCAGGTGATGGCTGTTGGCTGGCCCTTGTCTTTTCACTGTATCTTGGTCTCTGTTTTTCTGTCCAAAGACAGGTTTTATGAAGGAATATCTACATTTCATTATTCTAGAGTCCTTGAGAACTGCTGGTGAGACCTAAATGACAGTGAGCTGCACTTTAAAGTCTAGATTTGAATGGGAAGTATTGGTTTGAAGTCTGTCTTGACCAACTTATTTATAATGGTACGGTAGCACAGAGTCCACACTTCTACCACATTTCATGTGGAGTCATTCAATTTTTCCTTCTATTCTGGAGTCATAAGAGAAAAGAGATTGACTTGTAGTTCACAGAAAAGTGTTAAGGGGATTCAGTCGTGTCCTAGCTTGGGTTAACAGCGTGTCCATGGGATTCTCCCATGCTCTTCAGATACGGGAGGTTCCTTTCTGTTTCAGAAGTCTTTAGCCACTGCTCCAGCCCATTTTAAGAAAGTTCTGGGTCATTTCTCCCTCTACACCATCCCGGTCAGTAGCAATATGAACCACTCAGCGTGTTCTCAAACAGCGTAAGTATAATTGTACATGTTAGAAACCTGATCCGAAGCCCAGGAAAAAAAAAATGTTTCTAAAGTGTTCACGGGGTTTGGATCAGGACCTGGATGTTATTAATTGAGCTCTGTAGTTTCTACCACCCTCTGCTGGGTATGAGGCTTGTGCTAAGATCATTCTTCCCAACCTCACGCTGAGCTTTTGTCTTAATGCAGTTTGATGGACTAAGTATGGAGGCCTGTGCTCTTCTGCTTTTCATTATCCACGAACAGCATTTAATGCCAAAACAGAGAGGGGAAGACAAGCTTTTTCCATAGCCTTATGTGAAATACTTAACGTTTAAAAGTCTTTAGAATATACTACACACACATTCCACTTTTACAAGACCAATATAACACTTTGAAAAGTTTTATGAATTCCAGCATGTAACCAGAGTACTTGTTAGCCTGTTTTGAATAAGCCATAACGGCCTGGCCCCGAAGCTGCATAGTTAGCAAATCCCTGCTCTGTTTATGAGCAGTAGTTTTTGACCAGGTCATCAGGAATGGAGTTTGATCAATCTCCATGCCGTTTCTCCATGGGTATGTCTGCAGAGTTCAACCTAGTTAAAATTTTAGGAGCAGTAAATGGAAAGATCACGAGTATGAGGTGATATTTTAATCTATATTTCCAGGCTCCTTGAATCCTACATCACCAGTTATTCTCTAAATGCTTTCCATAAGTGTACAGCCATGCAGCTGCCAGGACAGCAACAAGTTGGAACCTGCATCGCATATCTATGGCAGGAGGTTATGGAAAGTGTTCCCAATGCAGTATAGCGCTGCCTTCCACAAATACTGTGACTCTGCTAGAAATTAGAATGTGATTTGAGAGCTGCGCATACAACGCTGGTAATGCCTCTTGTGAGACACATAAATAGTTTGGAATTTTCCTTGAAGGTTTGTAGGCATCTCAGATAAAGAAATGCCTAACGGTTGAGCGGAAGGTTGACCATTTACTGTATGAAACACGAGTCAGGGCAAGGTAACCAGAAGTTGATTGTTTTATTTCATGAATCCTGTACTGTTGCTGGTAGAGCTGCACAAGTTCCATGTGGATTTCATTTGAAGGTTTAATTTAGATTTAATTTAGCTCCTTTGGCACTGAGGTGAATACAGTCCAAAAAGAAACTTTCCTTTTCGGCCTTCTGGCTGATGGAACAGTTTTTGTGTCTATCAGCTTCCTTCTTCCATGTCTTATCATCCATGTCTTCAGTAGAGTTTTAAAAGGAAGAAATGCAATGATATTTCACTGTGAGATATGAAGTTCTTTGCGTGTTCTATCTTACCACTTATGGGCTGTGGCACTAGGAGTATTACATAGAGAATCTCAGTCCTCCCAGGCACTTTATTCTTTAATACTGATATTCCTGGATTCTCTGCGTGCTTGGCAGAGGTGTTTTTCTCCATCAGAGACAGGTAACTCCCTTAGCAATTTGATCATTTATGGTACCTTGAGACTCTCAGTCTGAGACTTTGATCAATTCCTGATATTTGAGGTGGGCTGCAATAATGAGACAGGAACCAACCTGAGCTATGGTTGATCTGATTATGAGAACAGAACGTTGCATTGGCCACAGTCTGTAGCTCCTGTCTAGGAACAGAGAACTGTAATAATGTAGCCTGCAGATCCCAAGGCCCAGTGATGATTGCAATCAGATCTCTATTTGACCTGCTGGAGCACCATGTCCTAGCTAGCAACAAAAAGCATTTTGTTTAATCCATTTATTTTGGTGTAGCAGAAGAATAAAGCATCTATAGGCATCCTGAGATGATTTGATATTCTGGAAGCAGCCTCTTTCAAAAATGTATTTATATTTCAGTCACACAGGAGTGGATCCCAGCTGAGAGCCAGAATTCTGTTACCCAGAAGAATATCTAAATTTCTTCTGAAGGAGATTCTGCTTTTTGCAAGTTCTTTGGGATGAGTTCTGTAATAACTTTAGATTGGCTATAGCAGGATAGGACTAGAGACCCAAATGCTGCCAATACCAATCACTGTACTAGGGATGCTCTTCCTTTTCTTTGCTTTTTCTTTAGTTCTACAAAGTCAACATTGCCTTGCATTGAACTTTCCATAAACGAACACAACGTACATGGATTTTAACATGCTTCTAAAGTTTAGCATTGCTTGTACATAATAATGTTGTTTAATTCACTGCTGCCCTACTTTTTGCTTTATTGTTTCCTCGAAAAAGATATCAACCTATTATAGAATGATAAGAAAAGCAGGAATAGTAAAAAAGAGATCTTCTAAAAATGTCTTTGGATCGAATAAAAATGATAGGCATAGACTCTGGAAGATAAAGAGTATTTCTTTTTGAGTAGTAGCTGTTTGGGGCATGGGTCATTGTTTTGTTCAGTTTGTGAAGCAGCTGATGGATTAAGATTCTTCATCCACATCCAGGGTTTGTACTATAAATGTGGAAAAGGTCATAGAAGTAAAATGGCATTTGGGATCTGAGTGGCTGTTGTGCCCCTACTCATCTCTCCGCCTTCATAGAGTGCCATTTGGTTCAGATTTACTGTAAGTGTAAAGACGCATGCAGGAAGTCGCTTAAAAGATCCAGGAGTCATGTACTTCTGTAGGAAACTTTAGAAACAAATAGATCTTCAAACCTGAGAGGGAGAACAACTCAGATTTGATTGGGATTTTCCTTTTAAATAGCAGTCTTTCATTTCTAGACGTATATTTGACATAATTCACTACAGGTAATTAATTTACATCGAGGCCCCTAATCTCCATTCCCTCACATTTCCTCCCCTGAGAAAACCTCCAAACAAATACAAATCAAAGCAGTTGGACTCTCTGCTGTGCAGCTCCTGGTGCCTAAAAGAGGAAGAAAAAAAAGCAATTGAGGCTTAAGGAATGAGATCTCAAAAGAAAACAGTGCAATAACTCTTCCCTAACTCAGTTCACTTCTTCGGCCACTGTCAATTACTCATATGAAAACCAATTTTAAGTGTATTCTTCAAGGTTAAATTCCCCTGAAGCTTGTGGACTGCTGCCAGGGTCTGTGAACCCTTCATGCAGGTCACCCGCTATCTGAATCTTCTGTTGCAAATCACTGCTCTCCCCATTACTCCTTTGGCATGTACCTGATTTGGTTGACATTTCCATAATTAATTTATAACAGCAATAACCCTGAGATAAGCCTATTTATAGATTTGTGCAAGCTGTATAAGACTATAGATAAAATCTTGGTTCATTAACATATTTAAAGTACTTGGGAGACTTTTGCCTGATAGTGTAGTTGGTGTGATTATCAAATTATACAACGAAAAGCTCAAGTGTTTAATGTGCATTCAGTGCCTATAAGATGGTTTCCACTTGAGATCACAAGGGTAATTCAAAGTATGGAAATGCCATCCAATCTGTTGACCCAAGTAGTTCTGTATACTGCTGTGCATTATGTGGTTCAGGAAGGCATTTTCTCTTCCAGGTATTTCCTTTTGGTGTATTTATGAGAAGTTTGCATCCAATTCTCTGCAGAGTTTTTTTCGCTCTTCCTCCTGTCATTGACATCAGTGCAAAGTCAAGGGTAAAATACCGACAGATCAGAAATATACTTGCTGAGCTCTCCCAGGTGTAAAAGTTACTTTATGGGTTGCACGCAAGAAAGAATTTGATTGTGTGCATTTTATCTTTAAATCACCCACAACAGCTACTGTTTTTTGTAATAACAGAATGAGATTGTCTTTCCCAAAGTCAAAGACAATCTGCATATGAAAGAAAGGTTTATCTTTGTCTGCACTGCGCACTAAGGAATTTGCGAGAGTATCCAAGAAAGGTAAATTAGACAGAACAGGTGAATACTGTGGTAGCAATATAGAAATTATGGGCTGTGGAAAAAATGCTCCATTCATGAGAAGTGATGTTCTGAGATTATTAACACAAGCAAAAGTCTTATGAGAAGACTTGGGTTTCTCTAGAAGCTGTACTGAAGTACAGACAATAGAGGTTTTCATCTTCCAGGATGAGGAATGGGGGGAGTGCCTCTTGACTGGCTGCCCTTGATGCTACTGGTACTGTAAGATGTGTTCTCAGTGATGGATGGAGAGTCATGTCTATCTGCACAGGTAATTGCAAATCTGCAGTCGGCTCTGTTGCAGAGTTGTGCTTGTTATAGACCTTAAAATATTTAATTTGTAAACACTTAATAAAGCATAGCCTACAGTAGCTTGGCTCGTCTTATCTGTCAGCCAAATCAAAATCAATATGTCCCTGGGGTATATGCTATGATTGTCTGGGCTGCGGAGTCTAATAGGATTAAGTGTTTGGGACCCTATCTAACATTACAGTCCACAATCCTAGTTAGAGAAAGTTAAAGACCAGCTTGCCACTGTAGCAGGCATGATTGCTTAGGGGTCTGAAAAATCATTAAAGCTTGTCCTCTTAAACGTTGATTGTTCCCTAGTGATTTATTGACAAAACACAAAAAGTGCTCTATACTGCACTCTAATTATATGTATGAGGCTAGGAAATCTCATGGGAAATTAAATAAAATTTACAGCTTGATGGTTTTATGCTCTTGGGAGACATACCTTCTTAATAAGATCTTATAGCTGGGAATATTTATGAGGTTAAAATCTGTGGGCTTGAGCAAAGACCTAACCTTCTTAAAGGGAGGGGCCTTCGTTTATTCTTTAAGTAAATAATTTCACCGGAAAACAAAGTATTCAGAAACTGTGATAAGGGAATGTAGTGTGATATACCCAGCAGTTATTCTTAATGCCTGTCAATAGGTGGTGCTTCAAAAATAGAGATTGAAGTAGGGCACCTGCGTGACATTGTGATATTGGTGTGTGCCCATTTGTAGACACTTATGTGCAGTGTTCCTGTTGTGAGTCTTTCCGAAGCTGTAAAGAGAAATAACTGTGGGGAAGTCTGAGGCTTTCTAGATGGGAAAAGTTGTGGAAGTGATTTATATATGCATCTATGTATACCGCCACATATAATTTTCTCCCTTGGGAAAAATAATTCCAAACAAATAGACTCTAGACTCATTATGTCCAAAGCTGCAGATCTGCAGCCTGAGCCATTCCTAATGAACCTTGGGAGTTCAAAGCCCTTGGGCGAGTGTAAAAATATCATCTTGATATCTGGAAATGGTCAGGAATTTCATGGGATTGCTGAGAGGGGAGATTTTATTTTAGGTTGTGTCTTTGAATTAGAATGGGGTTAGGTGACAGAAGGACATCAGAATGGTGACAAGTGTCACCAAGTTCCCTGCTCTGCAGAAATGAAGGCTGTACAGCTTATAAATAAACGTGCCCTGTTCTCACGCAGCAGAGCAATTATGGAGTAACGCAATTAGAACCAAAGGTGGTAACAAAATCGGTCAAAAATCCCCTGTGACGTTTGGAATGTTTCGTTCAGTTGGGACCCTTTGGAAGTTGGCCGAGTAGTAAAACAAGAACTACTTTCCTAGTAGCTCTTCAATGTAAAGGATAATTAATATAAAGGACAATTCTCTCTAGGCCCTGAAGCAATTTTTGATTAAGGCACTTAACTGGGACTTTGGGGAATTCGGTGTGACACTTGGCTTTGATGTGGAGCAGCTTTGTCATATTGGGCAACCAGTCGCGTCTCTCTGTGCCTCAGTTTCCATTTGCTGATAGGGTTGTGATACGGGCTTTATCTCTCCTTTCTGTTCGTGCTGTATTCTCTTTGAGGCAAGGACGACCTGCCAAGCTCCAGCGCTGGGTCTCAGCAGGAGACTCGATGTGTTATTGTTGTCACAGCCACAACATGGGGGTTATCCTTTATCTCTGTAACTTCCGAACATGCACAGCGATAACTCCCACCAACTTCTCCCTGCCGTCATCTTCCTCATAATGGAAACAGAAACAGCTTAATTAGAACATGTTTGACAGAGATCTGCAAAGAAAAGATGTGCTCTCCCAGTTGCATGGGTTGATTGTGACCCTGCTGCTAATTAAAAATAAAAGTAAAATCTATCCTGATGCCCTTTTGCCACATGTTTTGAAAGGCAAAAGGAGGGCAGAGAGGGGAGAGGAGACACGTCACCATTCCTCCTGTACAAGAGATGATGCGGGGTAATCCCTGCTCTGGTCTCAGGCTTCTCATCTCACTTAGCTGGTGCAAATCAAAGGTAGCTCCATTAAAATGTATGGAAATACTTTGATGCGAAATACCTTGACGTTAAATGTAAGGAGAATAAGCCTTAGTATATTAGCTACTCCTTCCCCCAAATCCTTCTAAATTCAGCAGGGCATGTAAATCAGATTTGTGTTCCTATAAGGCTGCATTTGTATGTAATATTTCCCATCATTTATCTAGCAGACTTCCCTAGTTTTTTAAGGTGGGCTCCTCCTCCCCCCTGTACACACAACTTATTTTCACCCTTCTGCATACAATGAAACATCTGAGATCAGCTTAGAAAGGCCGTGCCTGAGATGAAGGAGAAATTTATTAGTGAAAGACAAGACTCCCTGATAATCAGGGAGTATTGAAATCCCTGATTTAATTTGAATATGGTATGGAGCATGTCTCTTCCTGCCTTCATTACTTGAAAGCCTGTGCCTGATAATGTATTTTTTTAGTTAAGAATATTATGCTGGGGAAAAAATGCTTGATGGGGCACTCTAGCTGAGGTGAAGAGGTTTTGGTATGTTTTAATAAAGATGGATATCGCTGCGAATGTTTGAAATATGTGGAAGTAAGATTTGTTACAACTTACAAATCAAAGCCTAAAAACGTCACTTAGCTTCTAATGATACTTCTACACAGATTATTAATTTCATTTTAGGAGACCAATGAATGTTACATTTTTATGACATTGATTAAATGTCTCACTGCCATCCCCCCATCCATCCTTTTCATTTTCAAAAATCCATATCCAACTTTAACAAAGCCCAGCTCGTAAATTTGTGTTTTACTACTCGCCAGAATGGAGTTGGGTAGCAATCCACCTGCTGACTTTGTGTTTGCACTCCCCTTACCTCAAGGAATCATTACTCTGGCTGACTTCCTTCTCCTGCAATGAGCAGTGTTCCCAATGTGGAACATGTTTTTTCAATATGGGCTCCCTATCTAGCAGCTCAGGATTGTGACTCGGCATTGGATCCTGCACAGCATTTGGGATAGGTCTGGAGGTGCTGCCTAGAGCTGGAGGCAGATAAATCCTATAATGACATGTATTTCACTCTGATTCTCAAGTAGCCTTACTATCCTGGCTGTGTTTAAAGTTGTGTGAGGTTATGGGATGGATGCTTCCATCCCCTGCCCACGCTCATCCTCTGTTCCCTCTCCTTCCTCCATGCTGGCTTGGATGCTACCAAGGCCTTGTTCATGCTCTCATGGTTTTAGAGGGATAGAAGAAGAGAAGAAAGAAGCCTACAAACCTACAGGGAAAACAAATTAAGATCAGCTGCAGGGGAGGGCCTTGTTTCTGACTATCCCTACTTCCAGAGTGCAGCAGTATCTGATATCATGAACGCTATTGCTCCACTGGGAGCAAAGGCAAATTAGCAATAGTTCACATCCAATACACAAAATCTAAAGAGAGCAGCAATTTCAAAGAGTGTCTAATTGATATTGATTTTAACCTTCTTAAGTGTGGTCTCTGTCTGTGGGATGAGCAGCTCAGCTGCCAGACTGGCCATGGATGGAGCTTGGGCAAGCTGAGCTGCTGGGGCACCCAGCCCATGCAGGGGTTGGAACTGGAGGATCTTTAAGATCCCTTTCAACTAAAGCCATTCTCTGGTTGTGTATTTGACACAAGTACATCGCTTCAGGGCACAGCTCTTGGAGATGTTGTCTTTGGAGGCAGCTTGGGTAGCACAGCCAGGGCCAAGCAGCTCCCTAGGCTGGACTCTAGGGCCAAACACATTGAGGCTTCCATCAGCCCCACAGCCTGTCATGTCCCCATTAACTGCCATAATTCCCCCTGGTGCCTTCAGCTTGCACAGGAGAGACTCTGGGGCTGTGGGGGAGGATGTGGCAGTGCTGGCACCACAGCTCCTTCCCCTCCTCCCTCAAGTCGCACGCTCAGACACACGGGATGTTTCATAAAGAAAAAATATGGCATGTTTACAGAGAGAAATTTCAAGAAGTGTTAATTTAATATGCTAAAGTGTTCCCTTCAGCATTTTACCTTTGTTGTTGTTTTCACAAAACAGCCAAGACTAAATAATGAGCCCAGAGCTGTGCCCTTTGGTAGTGTGTGATACCTCATTACCCACGAGCGGCCTCCATCTGCCCTCATGGCTGCACAGGGAGCCATTACGATTATGATGGAAATCTCAGAAGCCATTACCAAGATGCAACAGAGGGCCTACTGCAGACAGCCTAATGGACTAATTTGTAATTGGGAGAGGGAAATGACTTAGCGAGCTCAGGCTTGGTTTTGATGAGTGTGGAAGTGCGCATGCTAAATGTGATAAATGAACAGGAATGCTTGTTTGCGCAGTGGGTTTTACAAGGCCTTCAATCTCTCCTGGGGATTGGAGGCGTGCTGACAAGTCTTGAGAAGCGAGGAGGAAAGGGCTCAGGGGAGGCGAGGAAGATGCAAAGAGAGTAGCTAAGGATAAATCGGTGAGGAAAACTAATGGCAATAAAAACCCAAGGAAATGGCTGCGTCTGCCAGGAAAGCAGTAATTAGGATGCTTTTTGCGTGCATATCTTTAGCTATTAAAATTGAAAATGAGAGTGCACCGCGGCATTTTCTAAGTTAAAAAAGAAGAAAAGAAAATCCCGCATGTGCTAAAAGGCAAGCAGTGCTTTAAAACTGCAGCGTCTATCAAAAAGTACAGCCAGGCCTGTGATCAGATCCATTTGGGTAGCACAGGGGGGTTAAACACATCACCCTTGGTCTCTCCATTGGAAAGGGTTTTGTCAGGAAGAGCGTTCACCTTTTTTGTGCTCGTTTATGGTATGTTATGTTGCTTCCAGGTAACGCTGCATGCACTGCTACGATTTTGTGTTCCTCTAAGTGGTAAAGATGACATTGAATAGCATGGTTCTAGATTCATCTACATGGTCCATATGTGTGGTTTCCTCCCATAGCTTAGACCAGGCTAGGATTCATGGCAGTCATTCTCAAGTTTGCTTTTACGAGCCAAGCTTTGATTTCCTTTCCCTCTGTATTAACATCCTTTGCTTTTATGAGGCACATAATGGGGGAGAGTGGTGCAAGCTCCTGTGCTGTTTTATGAGGGTGGCACTCACGTTCTTCCCAGGAGAAGGCCTTCAGCCATTTAAGCCTTCACAAATAACTACAGCCATTTAGAAACGCACAGGCAAAAGCCAACAACTAAGCAAAGGAAATGCAGATGGTGGAGTTTTGGATAAGAAACAGTCAAAACACAAGCACAAGTGCAGTGGAAATACCCCATTTCCATCCAGCGATACACTTTTGTTTGTTGTTGTTTATAAAATGCCAAGAGAAATGCCAGAACCCCACAAACTCACCATACATCACAATGTTCTGATGGATACATTTGAATATCTCACGTGGTTTCTGTCAAATGACATAGGATATTTTTTTTTTCACCCATCTCTTCCATTTTCTCCTTGAAAACATATATTGTAACATTATTGCTAGATAAGGAACTGCTAATGGGATCAAGTTGCCTTGCTTTAAGACACTAAAGATACAAAGTATTATCCATTATGAGACTTAGATCTTCTCAGTTTACATTCATTTATTATACTGAAGGACATATGATAGATCGCCATCGTTTCTGGCATAGAACATATAAATAAAGCAAGCTGCCCTTCGTTGGGCAACATTTATGTATTTATTTCTTTCTTTATCATGTTTACTTATGTCTTGCTCGCAAACAGAATGGAATTTAATGAGGAAAAATAAGACCAGAACTTGTGCTCTTGTAGCCAGTAAATACCACAGTTATCTCACAGAGTAAAGTCAGGGTTTATGAATGTTTGCATTTGTGACTGATCACTCATAATGTGAATACTGTGTTTTGACCGGAGTAGCAGCATGTGACTCTAGAGTGCTATTCGTGACTTTCTGACCCTGAGCAAATCATTTAATCTCTGAATATCTCTTGACAGAGTTTACAGTTCCATCTGCAAATAGGGTGTGTTAACATTGTCCTGCTTGCAAGCCTGTCATGAGGCTTTAATTCATCAATATTTGTGAAGCACTTGGAGCCGCCATATAAATACAAGTCATTAATGTATCTTATCGAAAAATCTGTTTAGGTTCAGTCTTAGTATAGATGTGTTGAGGATAATTTTTGTTCTGTTACTAATAATCTTAAAAAAAAAAAAAAAAAAAAAAAAATCATTCCAAAAAGGTTACTGCTGAAACTGAGTGCAGCTTAAAAAGAGAATTTAAATCTCCTTCATGTTTTGTCTGTGCTCATAAATGAGGAATGTTGTTCTGCAGTAATTCAGACCAGACCTGTGGACACACAACCACATGCTTTTGTATTAGCCAGAGCACACGATGAGGAATGTACACCAGCTTCATGGGTTTTATGCTGGCCTTATACAAGCTGCAAGAGGACAAATAATGTAATCTGGTTTTGAAGACCAGCAAAATAAATAAATAAATACATAAAAATTACTTTCTTTACAAATGCAATCTGCTTTAAATCAGTGGGATGCTGTACTTGAATAAGGCTGCGAAGACAGAGCCTTTAGATAGCAGTAACATAAATATGCTCCCTCTGTGTGCTTTACCTGTAACCATTGTCAGTTCTTCCTTGTCGTCCCTGTGTCACTCCCTGGCTTTTTTTTTCTCATTAAAGGCAGCCTGGATCCTGCAAATAAAACTAGACTTGAGCCTGATGGACAGTCAGGGCCATAGGTTTCATACAAGCCATGTTATTTTGAGGCCCTTATCTATAAAGTCTTCAGTGCCTAGAGCTTCTTCAATGCTTCAACCACACAGCACCTAACACAACCCTCCTCTGACCTCTGATGAACATTTAAGCAATGCTAAAAATGGAAAACAGTTGACTGATTGAAATCTGTACAGGGAACCCTGAAGGTTGGTTGTAGCCAACAGTATGTGACCTCACGGTACAGTAACTTGCACATACCTGTGGGTATATTCATGTCTTTACAGTCTGATTTGCAAAGATTCAAAGTGTTGTATTTGCATATGCAACTTTTTATTGTGCAGGTGCATTCAGCTAGAACTGCCAGAAAAAAGGGCTGTGTTAGCATGGTTCTGAGGAGGGTCGTGCATATGGGAAAGGCTCCCAGATACCATATGTCATTTTTACCCTCTTTTGACTTCCCATTTTCCGTGCTTTTTTGCTTTCTTTCCTGGCCTCCAGAACTGCAATGCTGGTTGACACATGACCAACTATTTTCTCTCTTAGCAAAGTGAAAGTGAGAACAGTACTGTACAGATCTCCATTCAGTGTAAATGTGCAAAATCCTAATCAGCCTAATGGTGCTGCATTGATTTACACCAGATAAGAAATGAGTCTATCATTGTTGCAGACTACTCAGAAGCGTGAAAACATCCTGTTTGCTGGTCTCTGTTTCACACGTGTTTCTTAGCATTTCCCCCATTCCTTCCAGTTCTGCGTTGTACTATGAGCGTCACTCCAAGACCTTTGTTGGTGATGTGGAGATTTATCTTGGCTGCTTTCCACGGTGACACCTTAAAAACGAGTTGTTTTGAGGTGCTGACCCGTCCCGTGTTATTTCATATGTGTGAAACATCAACATTTTTTACTTCTTCAGTGTTTCCCCAGAACACGGAGGTACATAAACGGTTGGGAGCCTTTAATAAATAGACATGTGTGGGTGCTGTTTGTGTTGGTATGGTGCCGAATCTGCAACAAAAGCATCACAGTTATACAAGGCACCTGGGAGCAAGAAATGGAGAAGGAAAAGAACTGCACAGCATAAAGCGGTCTTTTCTCTCATAAATGGCTGGCTAAAAAATAACTCAGTGAAACAGAAAAGTATGACAGTGCAACTGTGTGTGTGTGTGTGTGTGTGTGAGTGAGTGATGGTAGGTCCGGCAGAAAACTGGCTTGAGACCGAAATGCTAAACTACCTGAAGTGGAGAGGTTATAGTTTATTCCCAGCTCTGCTTACTGGGTCACGGAGAGCAGCTGGAGCAGAAAATTTTATGCAGGAAAGAGTGAGAGGCTGTGAGGGTGAGGCTAAGGGGGATAGCGCTGGCTCCAGCAGTGGGGTGAGGTGCTGCTGAGCTGTGCTTTGTGCTGGGGGGGGGTTACATATAGCAGTGTGTGAAGTGACTTTTGGAAAGGCAGCCAGCAAAAATGACTGTCTGCAGGCAGCAATCTAAGAGCCAGCATTGCGCGGAGTGGGAGTCTCTTCTTGCAGATATTTTGCACGCAGACTTTGCAGTCCTTAACTTGAAATTAAGATCCCAAAGTTTTGTGCTGTGTACGAAATATAAGCGGTCTGCGTGTGCTTCCTTCTTTACTCAGACGTTTTGGCACATGCAGGAATTGGAATAGCAGAGAGTTCCTTTAAATGAGAACGGGGAAACGTGAGGTGTGTAGGAGAGGGAGGGCCTAATTTTAAGTGCTAGTCAACTGCAACCACTGATAATCTGGAACCTGTTCAAACCCATTTAGAGAACCGTTGAATTTTTAAGTGCCTTTTGATTCTCTCTTTCATTTATTTTAACTGATCTGCAGGGATTAGGAGCTTGGTAGGGGAACACCATAACGCTTGCCAAAATGTGTGAATAATTAGAACGCCAACGATGTGTGCCAGATAGGAGGGGAGTATTCACACTTCTGATTAGATTCACTGGAATACTGTTGTAAATCATGGCTGCCAAGGTAACTTAGAGCTGTGTTGAGTTTCTCTGCCACGGGAGCCAGCTGTGGCACAGCAGCGATCTGTGCCTCCAGCCGGAGGTGGGACATTCCGAGCAGATGATTTATTTTGCTGTGAAGCAGAAAGGGCAGAGATGTGAAGGTGTGGTGTCACACAGGTTGTGCAAACAAGCTTTAGATGCTAACACCTATACGCTTACAGAAAATTAGATGAATTGAGGGCAGGCTACTGTTCAAAGTCAGTAGATTCACAAACATGACGTGGATCTTTACATTTCCCAGACCTGGCTTTCAACAAATGTCAGCGGTAAGCAAGATGGCTCGGGGGTGGAAGAGAGAGAGCTTTAGGAATTAGCTGGCATCTCTCCTCCTAACCTGTAACCCCCGGGGAGCTGCAAGGACGAACACACTCTGCACGATGGTCTGCAGCACTCCCACGTGTGGCTGCATTGTGCTGGGGCCGTATCCCACTGCTGCCCCACACAACCCCGGGGCTGGAACAGCTGGTGCTCACCAGGTTGTAGCGTGCAGAGAGAGATATTACAGTATTGATGCAGAGGGTTGCTTAACTCCCAGGTATCGCCTCCTGCTTAAATAAAATGCAAACTCAAGCTGGTTCATAATTACGCGCCTTTCCTTTCATGTGATCCCATTTCCACACATTTTGTCCCAAAGGCATGATGCATCAGTGTCAAAAGGAGAAAGCGTGAGTCTCTGTTCTCAGATGAGGGGCTGAGTGAGTGCCAGAACACACAGGAGCATTAAATCACACCTACGTGCAGCTCAGCTCGCCCCTGTGATGTTAGCAAGTGCTGTACTCGCCTACGAGACAAAACACACCTCGATGTTAACGAGTGGAAATTCCATGTGAGTGGGGCAGCAGCTCACGGAGGCTTTAGGAGTTCCAGCTGTCAAACCAGCTGTGTGGCAGAGGCAGAAATCACCTTGCCCTGGGTCAACAGTGCACTGTGGATGGTGAGGGGGCCTTGTCCTGCAGGTCTGGTGTGAGCTTCCAGCACGCTGTGCCCACAGCTGCAGGCTGGGGTAGCACTGCCTGCATGGCCCTCCCAGGCCTGCCTTCTTGCTTGTCCTTCAGAGTTTACCCGAGTGAGAAGACCCAAGGCTTAAAAGCAGCAGAGGCAAAGTCACATCTCCCAGTGCCCGATTTCTTCACCCATCTTCCTTTGTCAGCTCTGTAAGTGAAGGCAAGCCCAGAGGCAGAGGTATGGGCTGTGGGCTTTGTTCTGCAGCTGCAAAGCATGGTGTGGATGGGCTGGGTAAAGGCTGTGGGGGATGGAATAGATGGTGGAAGAGATTTTTTGGGACAGCTCTGCCAAGGGATCACATAGCATTTATTTTTGTTCTTTTTTTGCCCTCTGATAATCTAAGAGCTCCTACATCTGGCATAACTCCATCCAGGAGTGTGATATCAGAAGGTACTGTACAGTCAGGACATTGTTAATGGCTAATTGTTGTTTTTAATAACCTCTATTTGCTACTCCCGTGTTTGCAGAAGTCTGGGTAGAGGATAGGATCAGGGCAGGTTTCCTTCTGCTGTAGCAACAGCTTTGTAGGTGAGCTCACTGTTGTCTGGAGTTGCCCTTGTTTCTCTCCTCTATGAGACAGAAACCCCCTTCAAAGTGAAACAGCCATACAGAGTAGAAGCATAAAGGATGATGAAACGGGCCATGGCAGACGATGGCCTGTAACCCAAATGGAATGGTGTAAATGAGCAACACATGAGGAATGTAAAGAGAGGGGAGAGACACATCAAAATCACCTAACCATCTCTGATGTGTCTAGAAATGCATGGAGACAGAAGAAATAATCCATATGACTCTCTTTAAATCATGAAAACCGTTTTTCACAATTCAGTGGAAGTATGAAGGAGATTTCTGTGGAAGGCTGTGATCCTTGTAAAGTCCCTGTGAATGGCTCAGCGCAGATTAACATTTGGCGAGGGGAAAAAATATACCTTCAGCAGTGCTTGGCCTTTTAACTGCATAGACAACGTATGTGCACGGTGCAAGTGTTACTCTGTAAAAGGTCACAATCGATATTTGGCCTCTCTGGTGTGATGTCCTCTCTCCTTTGTGTCTTACATACCAGTTTTACCTGTCAAAACCAGTTTAACAAATTGCAGTTCATCATGCTGGTGGACATTAAGGGAGTCTTCTGCTCTGTCATTTCTCCCCTTCTGCCCTGGCTGCTCAGAGCATGGGGTTATTTTTTGTGACATTGCACAAATAGCTTGAACTGGCACACGGAAATATTTGGAGCACTTCAAGCTTTGTGTCCAGGCATCTGACTTGTGATGGCAGTAAATTGGTGAGAGACTCCCCTGTTTGACTTCCTGCCTTGATGTCGTCCATCAAAAGGAGCTATTCTCAGTTGAAGTCTGTTGAAATACATTTGTTTCCTTGGCACGTTTAACAGACTGAGTGCTACCAGAATAGTGGGGATAAGTCATAGAATCGTACAATGGCTTGAGTTGGAAGGGACCACATGGATCCCTTCCAACTCCACTTCCAACCCTTCCAACTCCACTTCCCACGGGCAGGGCCACCATCCTTCAGATCTGGTACTAGATCAGGTTGCCCAGAGCTCCATCCAACCTGGACTTGAACACCTCTAGGGCTGGGGTATCCACAGCCTCTCTGGGCAGCTGTTCCAGCACCTCAACACTGGAAGAAACTCTCCCTACAGACAGGTTGCTGGTAGCTGCCTTGGGCAGATGGATTGGCAGGAGGGTTTGAGTGAGATGGACCCTGGGGCCCATATCCAGCAGTTCCTGCAGTGCGGTGCATCACTTCTTCCAGTTTTCTGGGCTGATCCCCCTGAAGGGGCAGGGAACTGGGACATATAACAAGTCCTGTTGTTTCTTTGAACAAAATCGGAAGATGGTGCTCTAAAACATTTTGTTCTCAATTGAACAAATGCATACATTGAAAAAAAATGCGCCATAGACCTTTCAAAAGATGTATGGGCATAAGTCTTTTCTGCCAACAGTATAAACTGGGGGTGATTTTACTACAAGGGCACTGGTGTGAGTTAATCCTAAATGAAGGATTTTGGCACACGTGTGCGTCTTGTGTAGAGGCAGACAGGAGGGTGACAGCTCTGAGGTCCCCACTAGCAGCCACATTTGACCACTGTGATGCTTTCAACCCCCAACCCAGCTCGGGTGCTGCCATCCAGCTTTGTGCAGCATGAGGGGCAGCGTTGCTAAGGATGATGGAGCCTGGGGCTTTGCTGGTGGGGAATATTTTCCACATCCCATCTGCATCCTTCTAGAACTTGACCATTAGTCAGGCTACTTCTAAATGATGCATCTCCTTTAGAGATTTCTACCGATAACAAATGGAAGAGGGTTTTTTTTTTTCCCCCTCCTTACCTCATTATGCAGGCAGCTGTGTGACAGCGTTCTGACAAACTGTGTTATCTCAGGCTTCCAGCTGCAAGCTGTTCTCATCAATACCGCTGCGAACTGTTTCCTCCTAACCCTTTCGCCTTTATGCCTGTTTTTATCAGAATTTAATTTTAATGTGAGGACAGTCAAATATAATGCCAGATGTGGGGAAGAGATAGTTTCCTTTGTGTAAAGACATAGCAGGGGAGGCCTTCTGAAGGCCCAGCCACACGGAGTGCAGAGGGACTGCGCTGGAATCATTATGCTTGATTCCTGTGGAGTTTTTTTTTTTTAATATGACTATTATTATTACTCTGAAGTGGCCATTTCAGCCTGTCCTCACACTTGCTTTAGCGCCGAACTGGAAATAGGAATTAAACGACAACAAAAGACCTTTATTTTAAAAGAAAATAGGAAAGGGAGTGTGCGTCCTCTGGTCAGTGGTGCTCAGTCTGCTTTTCTCCCGGCTCTCCTCAGAAAACAGAACTGCAAAACAGCTGCAGGAAAATCTTGTTTGGCTGAAATTAGTATTTCTGAAGAACATGACCTCCTTCCCTCAGGCGGTGCACCCCAACCTCAGCAATGGAAGCTACAAGCAAACCGTGTGCGCTCGGTGCACCAAGGGACAGAATACATTTCCCCATAGCGCTGGGTTGTTTTTGCTTTGCGTACAGCAGGAACAGAGCTGTATTTTGACGGATAAGCTGAGTATTCTTGGTATTGGAATGAGTATTGTTGAAGAAGCAGTTCTAGCTTTGCTCAGTGGTGAGTGAAAAGAGCCGAGCCAAAAGCAAGTTGCCCTTTGCCATTTTGATTCCAAAAGATAACGAGAAAAACCAGTTTGAGAAAGGAATTTTCCTTTATCCTCGTATTTTAGTCATCATTGTCATCACCATAAATAATACCTTCATACCGAGGCCGCCAAACTTAGTATTTATTTCCTCTTATCTGCAGGAACATCTCTGGCAAGGCTCCTTTAGGTATGTCCTCACCCAAGCAACAGCTTGTGTGCGCATTTTCTTTGGAGCCGATACCCATTGGGGTATTCCACAATTAGTAATAACCTCAGTGAATGAGTGGCACGTAGGATCGTGTTTGACTTTCTGTGACCCTGTAGCTTTCAAAATGATTTTAACTCATTTATGATACTGAGGAACTATTAGTTGCACTTGAACAAATGAAGTTACGGTCCCAAAAGAAATAGTTTTGTGCTCTTGAGCGGTGCAGTAATTTATTAGTTGAAGAATTCTGATAATTTAGTTCTCTATTTTAAGTAGTTCAAGCCTAATTAATAGATGATTTTCTTGTAGGAGTAATGTCATGTATACCTATATATAGAAAAGCTACCGTGTTAATTAGGTTTATATTATTTTAAAAGACACATAGCACGCATGCATCTGCGCTGATGTTGGTGCTTAATGCAGGCCCTGCTGGCCCAAATTACTGCTTTGCTCTCTCTGTTGCACCTCCATACAGACACGTGCACACACACTTCTAACCAAGACAAAGAAAATTCGGTCATGTCTAACAAGGAGAGCGGAATAAGATGTAAGCTTATTGAGCAAGGGGGAAAAAATCACATTAACCCCATAAAATACACAGAGTACACACTTGAAGACCTTCTTTAAAGCTATTGTGGAAAATATCTGTTCTTGTCAAAAGCTGTCCTGCATTGCTAGTGAAAAGGTATTAGGTGCAGGTGTCAAACATGCCTAATGAGGCATGAGGAGTCGACAGCAAAATAACAGAGATTATAGGTACAGAGGATTGTGAATGAAGTGTGAATAGCAGCCTGGCTGTATGACTGACACAGAAAAGAGGAGAAGACAGGCAAGAAGAAAGAAGATCCATCACTCACTTAAGGAGAATGGACATTTTGAATCACTTGATTGATATCTTCCCATCCAGTAATCCTACAACTTTTAAGATCTGCATTTAAAAATAACCTAAATTGTTCCTCCAAGAAATCATGAGTTTATTATAGGTCTTCTGGTAGGGTATTTTGCCTAACTCTGAGAGCAGAGCAGAGAAACATAATAAATGGCATTGCGCACACAAAGTTAGGGCACGCCAACCTGCTTTGTGAAGTCAAAATTGATTTGAGTCGTGATATTTAAGACCCAAACTCTTCGCTCATTGCATTCATCACCTAGAAATAATTTATAGTTGCATTGTACGTAACAGCATCATCTGGAGGCAGCTATGAAGGCTGGTTTTTAGGGGATTGTCTGGGAGAAAGTTGATTTTCCTGATTCTTTTTATTGCCCAGCCCTCCTCTCCATCTGTTGCTTTCTTCTGTCAGATGGAGTCAAAAAGTCTCTTTATGTCTTAACCATAAATCTAAAATGCTTAAGATATGAGTAATTTCATAGATGAAATTCCAAATGTTATTGGTGTTATGAAAATGTCTGGACAGCTAATGTCAGAGTTAAAGCCTTATCCCTGATGTATTTCCATCTGAACATAAAACTCCATGATAATAAGCTGTTGTGCCTTTCTTTGGTCTCCATCTGAATGAAACAGCAGGATAATATTTAAAGTTTGTATCTGTGAGACTGTGAGAATACCTTGCCTCTTGGCTAGGAAAAATAATTATCCTGCTCAGATAATTCATGCTGTTGGCACATTGAGAAACAGCCCGGGGGCTCAGTCTTGCTTCCTTTGAACTCGGTGGGAGTTTGGGGATTGACTTGAATGGGAGGAGGTCCTCAGCATCTAGGTAGGTACTGCACCATCCACGTCTGGTTTGGTCTGCATATTCCCACTGGAAGGGCCCGTGGCCAGATGCAGAGCCTTAGTTAGCGGGCCCATTGGGATCTCCTTGCTGGGCAAAATGAGCAGAATCTGAACCTCGATGGACTGGGTGAGGGGGAAAAGGGAGAGAACCCTAATTTGTCCATAACTAAGTGACACAAAGGGCTGCTCAGAGCCCTGTGCCCTGAGGGACCTGCAGCCCCCTGCCCGTATTTCCAGCAGCATGTTGGTGCGGCCGGCAGCAGATGGCTTTTTTATTCTTTTCCTTCTTTTCCCTTCAGGTTTTCATTACGTGAATAACAAAAGTTATTTAAAAACAACAACAATAACAACCAATCCCCCCCTTCCCCCCAACCCACACCTACAGGGAATTGCTTCCCCTCAGGACAGAGGGATATAAATGAAGTAAGAGGTAAACTGCCTCTGTTTTGGGGGTGGGGGAGTGTTGACTGCTGTTTGCTCATACCCCAGCGGTGTTAACAAGCGGTAGATTGTTAGTGACAATCACACACTCTCTGGCACTTAAAGCAGAAGGCTTGATTTAATCGCAGAGCTGTCATTTATTATTCTGTTGTGCTGTTCCGCAGGGGGAAACGACTGATCAACCGCCTGCTCCCAAGAGCAGAGGGCTCTTTTTTTTCCCCCTTCTTTTTCTTTTTCTTTTTTTTTTTTTTTTTTTTTTTTGTTATGTCTAAATCCTCAATACAAATTGCAGTATTTCTGGACTCCCAGCGGGACCCATTAGTGCCTGTGGGGCATTAAAGATCATTAATAGTGCTGTCAGATGGGGAGAGAGAGAGAGAGAGACAGAGGAAGCCAGCAAGCCAGCCAGTTGCTTAGCTTTCTCAGAAATCGGAAATTAATACATCTGCTTCATTAATACTGGCCTGTGTTTGATGTTTGTTAGCTGGGAACTTTAATGATGTAGGTTAGCACCAGTCGGGCGCTTGCATGAATTGGATTCTTTCAATTACCTAAAGTTGCTTTTCCCCATCCTCCACCCCCCTCTTTCTCTGCCCAAAAAGTCAGCCCTTAATTAGCAACTCTAAAAGAAGAGGAAGAAGCAGGAAAAAAGGCTGGGGTTTCTCCTACCCCTCCCCAAGTGTGACAGCCATGATTTGCAACCTCGCCTGTATCCCATTAACTGTAGCTCTCTTCCAAGCATTTAACTGTATGGTAATGGAGAAGAAATGTTTTAATCACTGTGAACAACATGTTAATCAGTGCTGTGACTGAACACTAGGTATTAATTGGGTTAGGGTAAAGTGCTAATGTTTGCATCCAAGAATGCTGCTATCTAGTGCAGGGAAGGCACAGATTCAGTGCTTTTGGCAGCCATTAAACTCATGGCAACTGTGTCAGGGAGTAAGGAATGGGATCAGCCCAATAGGGCAGGGATGTGACAACCTTGAGTCCCCTTCATCCACCTGTTGTGTCCAGCAGAGTTTATCCTTCTTATTTTCCTTCTGGTGTACTCAATCTCCCACTCTCTTTCTGGATGCATTCTAAGCACAGCAACAGAGATTCTGCATGTGTGGTGTGAGGATCTTGTCAATAGCATGCAAGAGCTGTGTTCTCTAGGAATGCCTCCGTGCATTAATCTTACCTTACTGGTCTCTTTGCACGATGCACCATCCATTGCTTTGGGCATTTCAAACTGAGGTTGATGGGCTGCACCCAGCCTGGAAAATCTTACTGATGTTGTCTAGCAAGAGTCAGCATTGCTCACCTAGGCCGTGGCATCTGTTTCTTTCAGAAAATCTTGGTGAGAGAGCAGTCTGTTTTCCATGAGCAATTCACCATTAGTGGAAATCGTTTGGTAAAATGACCCAGCAATAGCCATTTTTACCAGCGACTGCTTTATACTGTTTAAAAAACCCATCTTGTTACTCAATTAGCAATCAACCATTTGCAGCAGGTATTCTGGGAGACACAACACATAAAAGGAGAAGACAGATTGCTTTGCTTTTGGCAATTGTCTTCCCTTTAGGACTTAAAGTAGGCTGGAGGAAATTAACTAAAATCAAGGAAAGAGATTTTCTCATGTCCGTATGACCATGCTTTCCCTTGCTTAAGCTGGACTGGGGAAGTCTTAACAGCAAAACTCAGCCAAACAGATGATCAGACTGAGGGCCAGTTTCTAGCTGGGATCACTGTTAGGTGACTACACCAGTCTAAGCTAGAACCAGACCCATTTAGTTTCGCCATTACCCATTTTAAACCTCATTGTCATCAACTCTGATGTGCTCAGTGATGCTTCTATGTACCTTAAAAAGAGTCACCTGAACTGAGGGAAACGCCTTCCCAGGGAGGGTGGCAGCACTGTGACTACCTGTCTTGTTGGGAAGCCTGGTCAACACTCAGCGATGCTTATTGTGAGCTGATTTAGTAGGTTCAAGTAAGACTTTATTACGCTGTCTGTGCCTTTTCCCTTCCCACCGGTAGGAAAACATTCATTGCTTTTGCTGTGAATGTGAGCCCAGTCTGGCGCCGCCGGTTTCGTGTTCGTGGCTGTGTGACTTAATATCCACTGCATAGCTGAGCTACCAAGTAGGTTAAGATCCTTCTAAGTGAGACTTTTATTATATGCAATGTTGCTCCGCCATAGACTGTAATTGGATTTTTTTTTATTATTTTATTTTATTGATTGTGTGGTTAACTTTTTCTTCTCGCAGCAATAAATCTCAGCCAGCGCTCCACGTTATAAAGCAGGGAGGGGAGGAACGCATCAGGTGAGGGCTGACCCTCGCTGCATTCCTTCACCTGCTCCGTTGTTTTTCCCCCTGTATTTTTTCCTTTCTCTTCCCGTTTCTCCCAGTTCTATGCTGTCTTCCCTTCCGCCTCCTGCCAGGTGAAGCAGCGGTGGGGGCTCTGACAGCTGAGCGCAGCAGGGAGCTCTGCAGCGCGCTCCACAATACGAGCCCCATTCAGAGAGGTTTCAGAATTTGGCTTTCACTGGTGCCAGCAATTATGAAAGAGGCACACTCAGCTTTAAGCACTCGAGTGCTGATGGACAAAGTGCTGGTTTAACAGATCCGCCTAATGGGGAGCAGGTGAATAAATACACGATTAGAGAGTCCTTCACAGTAACAGCCTTATTATCACATATTATGTGCAGTTTGAATTCCTCGAGGGTTTTTTTTCTCTCTCTTTTTTTTCCCCCAACTGATGATCTCAGTTGTATTTAAAAATATGGATACGATTCCCGAGATTTCAACTGATATAAAAATCAGGGCGTCTGAAAATATGCAGGAGTGTTTTTCATCCCTCCCAGGTCATCTGAGGTTACTACCCGGCAGATTTGCTCTCATGCTAAGGGCTCAACCATTGACTTCAGCAAGTAGTGCTAAAATTCGGGCTTTCAGCACCCATAGTGAGTTCTGTGTGTGTGTGATGGAAGAGCGGAGACTTTCTTTGGAAGATGTACAGATAAGTTCTTTCTTTATTTTTCTAATCGAGTACAAGGAAAGCCTGTATGCAATCAGAGAACAGATTATATTCCCTATAGCAGTGATGCCTTGACAAGAGGAAGCTGTGTTTAGCAAAACAATGGGGTGCATAGATCACTCAGAGTAAAAAGGTCAATAGTCTCTATCCCTAATGCTGCATTTGTAACACATTTAGCTGTTAATAGCCCTCCTTTGTTGGCCTAATTAGGAAGTAAAGGATGCGTTTATGGAAGGCGCTGATAGCACAGGTAATGAGGACCCATTGCAATACTGGATTTGGAATCCAGGTCTGATCCGGGGGTGAATCTCTTGAAAGGGAAGGTGGAAACGATGGGATCATTTGGTGCCCTTACTGTTTTTCACAGAAACCTCTAATGAAGCACACAGCACCCTTCAGAGCCATGGCCCTTGTTTTAAAGGCTGGGGAGGGTATCTTTCTTTATT
>NC_140684.1:9435000-9452500 GCF_054131305.1 Coturnix japonica
TTTCTTGATAGCTGTGTATATATTTGATACAATCTCCTTTTACTGAGAGCAAGGCCATTGGAGGGATGGGTTATCTCAGGGCTGCAAGCCGCCATTCTATTAGTCTGTTTGAAGTTATCTCCAAAGTCTGTTTGAAATATAACCTCCTTCTCCCTCCTCCCTCTCAGCCCTGCTTCCCCTTAAATATATGTTCAGGCCCAGATCAAAACAAAGCCGTGCTGAAATAGAAAAACATTGTTGGAAGGGTCTTTACTTGGAGGTTTTATTTTTAGCCTGTTTTGGTAAATGGAGCCGGTCCTGCTTGATTCTAACCTTTATGCAAATTTAACTATAATTCAGCACAATATTTATAAGATTCAGAGTTAATTAAATCCCGGTGGAGATCAGACCCTTTATGACCTCATTACAGTTATACACAACCGCCTAATTTCCCAGAACAGCCACCGAGTGTTGGGTGCACTAATTTAGGGAGTGAATGGACATATGTACCGTCTAGATGTCTGTCTGTGACGGCTGGAACAGCAAGATCACTGCTCTTCACTTCAACAAACTCTTATTGAAAACCACATTAGCTTTTATTAATAGACTCTTTTTGTTGTTGTTGTTCTGCTGGATCTTTAATCGATAGGAATAAAATCAAAGAGACATTAATTATCAAGCTTTGAGTTTCCAAGCTGGAAGGGTTTTTAGAAATGCAAAGTATTATTATTGCTAAAAATTTGATTAGGTGGGCCTCATTTTTCCCCCTACGCCATGAAGAATTTAGGTGGATTTCACCTGTGTGCAAAGGGCCCAGCTGGAGGCCCCTCATCACTTAGGTCTTATTTGGGAGGCTTCAGAGGAGGGCTTAAATGATTCATGGGAGCCAGGATGGGAAGTTACCATCTGTGAACACCTGAAAATTAAATCATTCTTTGTGTCCTTCGGTACAAACGATCTGGTACGTGCAAAGACGTATGTACCTGCACGTGCTCTATTTATTTCTACTTTGCTTTCCATCTGAATGCCTTTCTTGATCTTCTTACTTGCAGCCTTCTACTTTTTTTGCCCATTATTCCCACATATGCACAAAGGGTGGGAGTGGGTGTTCATCATGAGAATGTCTGTAGAGAAATCCCATTCAAGGGAATGGAAAGGGAATATTGTGTTTGAATATATTGTATGGTTTGTTTGGTTGTAAATACACATCACTGTGTTTGAATTAATTTCATTGCATTTTAAATTTGACTTTTTTTTTCCCCTGTGTCAGTGAATTACTTAAATAGTGCAAATATGAAATGAAATGTGAATCTGGACATGCACGTGAGAATAGAATTGGTTGTGGCTTTTTTTGCTAGGGATTTGTTCTTGTTGTTGTTGATTTGGGGTTTTTTGGCCAAAAAAGTGAGCAGGAGCGAGCAATCTGATTCTTTTCTGATTGAAACTTATTCTGAACAAAACTTTTTTAATCTGGGATATTATTTACTGTGATATTCAGAACCAGATCTTTTGTTTTGATACCAAAAAGCCCTCCACTTTTCTCTGCTTGTAATCTGGGTTTCCACTCTCTTCCTACGTCTTTTACTTGGGGAAAGGATGAGACGTGGGAACGTGACTTCGTGCCATGTCTATGCAGGCCTGCACTTCCACCGTGTGTTCTCACCAGGCTCATTACAACACACACAGACTGCCCCCAAGCAGTCCCACCTGCCTTGGGAAGCCAGCAGCCCTCAGTGCTGGAATCTCCTCTGTTCTGTGCCGGTCCATCATGCATGTTGATCAATAGGTGCAAGGCCACCTGTGCAAAGTTCCTGCAGAGTCTGCGAGGCAAAGCACGCACTTGAGCTGGGAAAACAATAGCATCACTCATGTGTGCGCTCAGAAATGCAAGTTGCCTCCATCTCCCTTTGCATTACGCGGTGTTCATAAGCATTTCTTTGTCAGTACGAGATATGAGTCGGCTCAAGTCAGATAAAGGCGACGTGCGATGAACGTGCTTTTGATGATCAGGAATGACACAGGCAAAGATACAGCAAATAGAATGACAGAGACTTTACAGAGAAGTGAATGACGAGACCTCTGATCTCCGCGCCCACAACTTTGTGTGATAGGAAAGGCAGCTGCAATCTGTTCCATTTAATGTTAGCTAAGCACAGCCCTCGGGCTATTTGTAAGCTGCCAGGGAGCTTTGTGTTGCACAAAGTTTGGGCACCTCGCTGAATTTTGTGGCTGTAGCTGCGCTGCAGGATCTGACGGCTTCAAGGATAGAAAAGGCTGGGAAGTTTTTAAATAGCTTTCTGCCAGATTCAAACTAGCACCCAGACGTGGGTCAGTGAATGGGGTTTTCAAGCTGTGGCATCTTTGTTCCCTTCTTGCAGGAGCAAATGAAAAAACATTTCTGTGCCAAATGTGCAGAATGCCAGGAAAAGACCAGTAGATGAGGAATGTCATCTGCACTGGTAGGCACACACAAAGGGAAATACCAGCAGGCCAGAGGAGACCAAATATCCTCAGCACAGAAGCACCCATTCAGAGCTTTCTGGGGGCCTATGGGGATTTTGAGGGTTGTTTTTTTTTCGTTTGCTTTACAGTGCCTTCAGAGCTGCTCTAGTTCATTAATTTTTAACAGTTTATCAGTAAGGGAAGATAAATCCCCTGCAGTCCCTTTTAATATATTTTCTTCTTTTCAAGTAAATGATTGATGAGTATCAATAGGATTGTTCAATACAGAGTGGTTGCTAATGTAGGGACCCTGTAGCCTGAGGGTTCCTACCATAGTTTATAACCCCACACAGATTGTCTGGATAAGAACTTAAGTAGCCAAAGCTGTAAAAGTTTATGTATATATGTGGGTGGGGAAATAGAGAGGAGCTCACGAGTAAGAAAGACACACTTCCATTAATCATGTTGCCTTCGTTCTGACTGCTGCATTGGGCAATATGCTCTTAACTCTGCCAGCTGAGTGGGGAAGAGTTTTTCTGTGTTAATATTCACCACTGGAAGGCAGAGCTTCAGTGTTGTGTAAGGAGTCTCATCAAGGAGAGCATGTGGCCTGGTGGTTTGGGTACATAGTGGGAGGTTGGTGGGTCTGGGTCATGTCTTTCTCCCTTCTGTGGATGGGCTGAAGTTGATCCATACTGGTAATACTGCTTGGCACTTGTGAACTGTAGAATCTTAGATGTTCAGAGCCATACATGGATTCTTCCACGTTTCATTCCTCTCTTGGCTTTCCAGTATTTTTATTCACCTTTTCTGACAGGGGTAGTAAAAGCTCATCCCATCTCCATTTGCTTCGGGTCACTGTGTGAAGCCCCGACTCCCTGGTTCCTCTGATCTGTACTTAGACCTCTCCACCAGGCTACCTCACGCTGCACAGAGGTGGGAAGTGATCTCATGTGGGGAAGGGACAGAAGCAGAAACAGCTTTATAGGTGGCAAAGGGAACATTACGAAGATCCATTTTGTGGGTACATATTCTCTCCAAACAGATGAGGCAATTAAAGGAGGAAAAACGACAACAAAGGAGAAGCAGAGTCTACTAACATTTGCTCAGTGTGAATCTCAGATTGCTCTGTGGGAGTTATTTAAATTTACACCGGTGAAACAGGCAGCAAAAGTGGCTTTCCACAGCCCAGTGCCCCCCATCTCCTCCTGCCATAAATTAACCTGCTTTCCCAATGACTTCACTGTGTTGGCTCCTGGGAGCAATTGCCGAGATGACAGAGCTGAGCGCTGCCGTCTGGTCCTGGTTCCCCAGAGCTGGCTCTGGGCAGAGTTTGGGGGCTCAGTCATTGCTCAGTCTGCACATGGAGCTGTGCGTGGTCGGAGCCATTCGCTCATGTGAGATGGACTGCAGAGTCAGGAGGAGGCAGATTGCTGGGAAGGGAAGGGCAGGGCTGCTTTGTTGTTTGGGGATTCTTCTTTGAGAGGTATAAATTACAAAACTGTTGGTTTTGTTTAAAGAAAGATTACAATCTCTGGAAGAAAGATAGGGCTGGAAGCAGCCGTGCACGCAGTACTCAGCATATTGGACCTCATTGAAAAGAAAAAACATGAAAAACCTTCCCAATCAACACACCAGCCATTAAATACAAGTATGTTCTTAGCCTGGAGCAACAGAATTCCTTGGAAAAAAAAAAAAAGGAAGCCTTGCAAAAATAAGGCCCCAACAATTGGCTCAGTTTAACCACGCTTAGCCTTGTTGCACGGCTGCTGCTGACATCCTGGTTGGGGCACCTGCATAGGGCTGGGGAGGATCCAGTCCTCCAGCTGCCCAGGAGGCCCCAGTGCTGCATGCAGCCCCTGCCCACCCGGCGATGCGCTGTGCTGCAGAGCCCAGCGCATATTGGTGCATGGAGATGGTAGGGGTTTATGGGGAGAGTGATTAAAAATGTATCAAAGAGGCTTGTAAAGCTTATGGTTCAAGTTAACTGTATGAAGTAAACAGCCTTTAAGTGTCTCTTGAGACCGTGACAGATAGTCTGTGGGTGTTACTGCAACATGGTACTAGTGATTGTTCTGGCCATCCCAAACTAATCACCATCTGTGTGTATGAGCCTCTTGGGAGCTCCTGGTTGTTGGACAATCATGGTTGTTAGCATTTTTAATCAGTTTCTGCACGGCACAGATAGAAACCGTATGCTGCAGCCCTTTATTTTCCCTACTCGTGGAGAATTCCTTATTGCAGCACTACAACACGGACGTGGGAGTTCCTGCTCGTTGCGTTCACCTCGCACGCAGCACAGTGACGCTCCCTTTGGTTTTACTGCTTGGAGTGCTGTGCTGGAGGCCAGGCTCTGCTTGTGCTGCTGTTAGGGGTGGGCAGAACACAATTCCCCCACCTGCAGAACCCCATGATTGTGCTTCTTGCCCTGCTCAGCTGCACTGACACAGACGCGTGACATTGCAGGTCGCGGCTCGGAGGTGGAGTCGGGGGTTTATTGTCCTTCCTGCTGGTGAGGAATAGCTGCTGAAGCGGGGAGAACCAGAGCAGATCATTGCCTGGAGCAGGAGGCTCAGTGCAGTTGAAGCGATGGGCCCTAGGAGAGCTCCCAGCTGTACTCGCCTGGCTGCCGATGCGAGCGGCGCTGCGGGCGAAGATGGCTCTGAGAAGTGGAGGGCAAAGCAGGGAAAAGGATGGCTCAGATCCAGGCTCTGAGGAGCAGCGTCGGCGCTAAAAAGAAAAACCTCTTGCCTCGTTCTGTGCTGAAGTGAGGCTCATCTCGACAATTAATCCGCTAAGAATTAAAACGCGGGGCCCTGGATTTGCACTGTGCAGCCGTTTGGCATCTGTGGGAGAACCGCTGCCCTCCAGCAGGGTGGTTGCATGCAGGGTTTCATACAGGCCCAGCGCTTCTGTGGGAGAAGGGCTGGGAACTGCTGAGCTGTCAGAGCCTGCGGCCCCGTCCCCATCTCCCATAGCTGTAAAGGAGCAAACAAAGGCTGCGGGCATGCGGAGGAGAAAGGCGGCTATTGTATGCTGGAGGGAAATGAGAAGAGAGGAGCAGAAAGCAGGCTGCGTTCCTTCCTGTTGCAGGCGGGCTGGAGGTCTTGCCTTAAATGAAGTGTCTGGTTTCTTCGTTATCAAAGTTGCCTTGAGTTTGATGTTGCTCTCCTCCAGCCTTGCAGCCTGGGGTGGTCGGATTTGTGGGGTATCCTGAGAGAGATTTTAGGTTCTGTGAACTGCTGTCCGTCAGGGAGTGCTATGGCAGTGTGATGGAAATGGTGCTGCCATTGCATTTACACCAGTGTGTGAAGTTGGGCAAAATATGCTCCAGGATCCAGTAATCCAAATGTATTTCTAGATGCCCCTTACTCAGATGTCACAATGGGTGGGAGCTGAACTTGCAGCTCACTTCTGGAACCCATCAGGGACCAAGCTTAGTAGGTCTGAATGCAACCAACCATATACGAGTTGTCTGTAGCCACATGCAGCCCCATGAAAGGCTTTATTTTTAGGTCTGGGAATGAGACCTGTATCACTGCAAAAAGGAATTTATTCTCCCCTATACTTCTGCCAATTAAGCATCGGTGGTTGCTGCTGCTGCGACATGTACTGATAAACGGATGTGGCAGGATTGACTGTGAGTGTTTTGGCAGCAGCCCTCCTTCAGGTAGCTATTAACTTTATTTTTTAATATGAAATTCAGGCACTAAATCTGGGGGAAAAAAAAAAAAAAAAAAGAAGCATACATAATGTAGGTTAATTAAAATGCCTGTAAATGAACAGGTGACAGGTGTCGAGCCCCATGACAACCACAAATGGAGAAATGAAAGCGCAACAGACTATTAGGATTCCTGTGTTAATCAGGTAATAGTAACTTGGGTAATTACAAAATCGTATGAAATCTTTTTTAAATCCCAAACCTCATTTATAGCCTTTTGGAGATAAAATATAAAATGTAGAGTTTGAATCCAACAGGACTTTCTCTTCTCTGGAGTCTTCAATCTCAGATTTTTGCCATGGCTGACACAGTTAAGGACAGTTGAGGGGCTTTTTTTTTCTTTCCTCCTCTCCCCTCTCTTCAATTTTATTTTAATTAAGAAATATTAAGTTAAAAGCCACCGAAGAATTTTAGTGTCTATCTCTTTGACAGGTATTGGGTAGTCACTTCTGTGTCCCGAGGCCTTTCTCTGTGTAGCAGGTAGATTCCTGCTGTGTGCATCTGTTGGGTCTAAGAGGTGGAATTCATTTTCGTGCTGTGAAGCAGCACAGGGCATGTGAGAGATGAACCTGGAGTAGACTGGAGGCCGCTCTGTCTTCCCAGGAGCAAATTATGTCACAGATGACTAACAGGACTTATGATTAAAATCTTTTTCCCATGAACATGAGTAGAGGTGGCAATAGCATTTCATATCTGATATGCAAAGTGTGGCTTCTTATAAGACAATATGTGTTCCTGTGGCTTTTTCCATCCTGAAAAGACCATCCAGTCATCTCTTTTTCCCCAGGAAAACAGGTTGAACCCTCCTTAGGAGACATCTGCAGGGACCCCCAGTACGACTCTGAGTTTTCCCATATAAGCAGGGTCATGATCCCAAGTAGAAGTTTTGTCAGAGGTGTTAAGTGACTTGCTGAGGGTGATTAATACACATCTATAAGAAGATGAGAAATGAAACCTTGCAGCTTTTTGCTCTAATGACCAAAGGCACGTGCCTCTCTCTGGGTCTGTCCAAAAAAAAACCAACCAAAACCACCAAGAAAGTGACTGTAATTAGGGCTAAGAGCTGAGATCCCAAACTAAAACTCTATGAAGGGCCCTCGGAGGCTGATTCAGCAGCCAGCATGTAAGGATTATTTTTGTGTTCCTTTATTTTTTGTAAGATCCAGATATCAAAAATGAAACACAATATTCTTCATCCTTGTCCCTGCAATAGAATTTATTGCCCCTGGGCGACAGACAACCAGACAAATAGAAACAGACTTTTTTCTTCCTTTCTTTCTTTGACTTGGAAGATGAGAACATGTTTTGTACATTCCTAAGCTGCAGCCAACATAAAGGTCTTTATCTTCAAGGAAGTCAGTGGTTTGATTCTTGGTAATACCTCACTAACCCAGACAGGGACAAACCTGCCAGCTTTCCCCTCCATACCAGGAAGATGATGGCATTCAACTCCCATCAGGAGGGACGAGGGGAGCTGCCCTCCCTTTCCCTTTATTGACCAACAGTGTTTACAAATTAAACAAAGGATGGAGCTTTATTATAGGAAGCATTCGGACCACAAATTATGCTCTGGAATAAAGGTCAGGATGGGAAAACTGCCAAGATTTCCCCTCCCTACTGCTACTAATTGTCACTGCTCCACTTAAAAAAGGAAAAAAGGCTGAGCTGGGGGGCAAAAATAAACCCAGTAGTCAGAAGATCTGGGAGCAAATGGAAATCAGAGTCTATCTAGTGCTCAAGGTACATCCCACGTAGACCCTATTGAATTCTGTCCCACCTCTCTGCCAGCCTCCCTTAGGCATGGTGGTCAGCAGTCATTTTGTTTGGGTGTCTTTTTTTCCCTTCGCTCCCTCCCTCTGCCTCTTTTGGTGTTTTTATTCTGGCCCAGCAGGCACCAAAGCGAGCTCCCACAAGCATTGGCACACTTAAAAAAATAAATAAATAAAAAGAAAGAAAAAGAAAAAAAAAAATTGCTGCCACTCTCCCAGAGACATCCATTATGTCTGCAGAGCCCTACGTTTTGCAACATAAAAGCATAATCAAAAGAAATCACGCTTCGACTCAGTCAGGGACAGGGCAGAATAGTCCATTTAGCTTTATGCTAAAAAAGAAAATAATTGGACCCAAAATCACTTGAAATAGGAGCAGGAAACAGTTTGTTTGCAATCTATTTCCTCTGGAAAACAGCAAACCTTATTAAACCCTCTTTGGGAGCTATTTATTTTGGAAACAAGTTGAGCGTTCTGCAAGCAGCACACGCACACAGACAAAGTTGTACTGGAGTGTAATCTGTGGAGGAAATGTGCCTGTTTATCTACGTTGTAGTTCTATCCAGCTCCTAGAAAAATAAGGTTCCCACATCTTCAGTGATAGGCTTGGCTCCTCTTAGTGCTGCATCCCATCCAGAGAACGGGAGTGATGAACCCATCAGTCTGAGTTACAGATGTGCCATAGGAGAACCGGCAAAGCCAAAGCATTCATCCTTGGCCTCGCCCCAGCTCTTGTTCCAGGCAGCCTCCCCCTGTTAGCTCTCTCACCATTCTCCCCTTAGCCTCCTTATAGAATCAGAATGATGACACCACAGTCCTTATTCTTGATGGTTTCACTCCCTCATATTCAGATTCATCCTCCACTGATGTTCCTAGGTAATCCATTTCACGTCACTCTTTGGATCAGGGAGGTGATTGTCTCTCTCTGCTCTGCCCTCTTGAAGCCCCAAGAAGTTCTTGCTTCTGCATCTGTTCATACCTTGGATGGTGGATGTACGCCTGCCATTCATGTGAGGCCCTGTCATCTCCTTTTCTTCAAGCCACATCTGCTTCCTCCTCAGTTTGGTCTTATCTATCAGGAGAAGGTTAGCCCACCTATTCAGATATTTGCATTCCTCTTTGCCGCCCACTCCTGTCCCACTTCCCCTGATCTTCCTTTTCTACATTAATTTCTTTTTATATTTAACCTTTAGATTTTGGAGAAAGGAGCATAATGTGTCTCAGCTGGATATCATTTGATTTCTGCTCACAAGAGAGAGTCTTATTATACTTCCCTTACAAAGTGCTTGTGATTTATGAGCTACTTCTCACTTAAGGGTTAAGTATGTTATCTCCTAGCCCAAATATCCTATATTAGCAATAGAGCTGATTACCACCGTTTGTATCAGTCATTGGGATCCTTAAATAAAATGGAGAGCAGCTTGTTGGAAATCCTCATTTCATTGAAAAGCATGGTTTAACTTTAATAGGGTTTGCATATATATCGTAAATCAGCTCTGAAAAAGGAGGGCATTTTTTTCCTCCATCCGATTGTTTCACACATTTCAACAACGTGCAAAAACACCGCCTGTCATTGTTAATTTTAACCAAAGGGAATTACTTCTTGAAAGGCTGCAGTCATGATTAAATGGAAAAGGTGATCAGTAGTGTAAATTTGGAGCTGATTAAATGCTGTCAGCTCAGTTTCCTTATGCAAAAGAGATACAGGGATTACAGTGGCTGCTTTTGCCATGTAGACAGCGTGAGCTCTTAAGCACACCTAATGCAGAAAATTTCTGCAGCATTTGTTCCCTATTTTAGACAAGGAGAAGCTCAAAATACGCAGCTCATGCATAGAACTGAGAAAGGTTTTGGGTACTGCTCTAGACCGTGACACTTGGTTCACCGTTAACCTCAATTCTAAGAGGGAATATGGGCAGAGCTCTAGTTACAGAGATCCAAATCCCTCCTAATGAGTCTTCTCTGATCACTTTGGAGGTTTTCTCTCAATGCTGAGCAGTTACAGAAAGCTTCATCCCAGAAGGCAAGACTTGGGTACACTTCATCAGAAGGACAAGTCAGTCTTGTGGGGTCTTGACTGTCCTATTGAAAAGGTTGAATTTAGCTCCCAAACTGGACTCTCTCAGATGTCAAGGATGAAATCTGTGAGGGGATGAAGGGAATCAAGCATTCAGCCAAGAATTTCACCCTGATTTCTGCTGTGTTTGTTTTCCTCTCTGGGTGCATGTTGCCACATACTTGCAAGTTGATAGGCTTTTATTTCATGCATAACAGAAGCAGCAGCAATAGCATAAAGGCAGTTGGAGTATAGCTGAAACATATAGTAGAACTTACTAATTGAAAAGCAGTTCTACACAAAAATTTTTCCCCCTTCTCTTCTTTTAAGGAAGGGGGGAGAATTGTTTTCAAGCATTATTAAGCTTTTTTTCTTCCTCCCAGCAGCTAAGAAAGCCATCTGTGAAAACCTGTTTGCATGTTTGTTTTCTACAATAAAATGCAAAATACTTCTTCCTGTTAGCGGATTATGCCATATGTCACTCCCTGTAACAAAACCAGCATGTTTATTAATGAACCCAATCAGAGGCGAGGATTTAGAATGATTTAAAGGAACTGAATTTTCAGTTCAATATTTTAGTGCGGAAAAACTTCTGGTCTGTTGTTAATGTTGTACTTGGAAAACTCGAGCTTTGTTTTTTATATGAATTTGCTAAATTGGCAAAGGAAGGAGAGCAGGAGGGAACTCTCTGGGAAAAGAAATCACACTGCGATCCCTACGTTCTGCATGCGTGAACCCCCAGCTGATTGTGATCAGCAGTTTATATGTGATTAATATTTAATTTGATTGGTATAGTTTTTTGTTTTTTTTTTTTTTTCCAGATAAGCTAATTAAGGAACTTGATGGAAAGGACACCCTTGTGCATTAATGTAGCAGCTTTTCGCTTTCTGTAGGGCAGACAAAACCTTCCTGAGTTACAACTGAGATGAGTGCAGCTTTCTCAGCTGTGTGGAGGAGAGACCTGAATTCCAGGGCTTCATTTTTTTTGTCTCCAGACTGTCTGTATTTTGGATGACTGCTGCTACACTAAGAGCTATTTCCTGCATGATAAAGGTGATTGTGATAGATGCAAAGATAAGCAGAGAGTTTATGCTTGCCCCTCCACATGTCATCACACTGAGAATCTGGTAACATTCCTGGGAGTTTCTGACTTCTCAGATAGACATGGTTTCTTCTTATCGGAAGGGTTCAAAGCTGACTTTTGCACATGGACTTCAGCACACCAATCAATACTCATTTTGTCTTTAAACTCAAATACAGCCCTCACTGATTTGGATCTTGTTATTGTAGAGATCAGTTCAGCCACTCGCTCTGATACTGCTGATGGAAGGGAGGTGGAGCGTTTAACCTCAGGACGGGATTTCTCAACCATTTCTCACATCGCTGTGCCCAGCACCGAGCAGCCTTTCTCAACTGGGGTTTTAGGTTTCTGAAACATGTGAGGATGTTTTGTCCTTCACTCGAAGTTCGCAGTGAGTTTATGATGGTTTTTTGTGTGTGTTTTTTGGAATATTCCGACAGTTTGCAAAAACACTGGAGAGGCAATAGCAGCCTGATTTTTCTCATGTGCTTCCAGGGTAATCAGTAGTAAAGCATGAACGCCAGGTCTGTTCTCAAGTAGCGGATCACTGCTGGAAATGCATCCGCTGTGTCAAAAGGTAGACACGTATTTCCTAGTGCTGAAGTTCTTTCACTGAGACCTAGTTGGCTTCTTAAAGGAGGGGGATAATTACGTTACCATCTCCAAAATGCATGTTTTAAGGCAGAAAAAGGCGTTCATCAGCTCATTAGATGTACTGACCAGTCCAAAGTATGAAAGAGCTTCCTGTGTGTACTTTGTGAAGACCACAGGAATGAAATTCCTCTCACTTTCTTGAATCTATTGAGGAGCTCAGTGATTTAATGCCTTTCTCAAAGGCATAATTCATCATGGAAGAAAACAGAAAAATAAAAGTGACCTTTTTGAAAGGTCGTTTCATGTTTATGGTTCAGAAATGGTCATAAGTATGGGTTTGGAACAAGATGAGGCTGTCCTGAAATAGCATTCCATTAATTGTTTAATCAGCCCGTGCTTGTTACAGGTTTGGCATATTCTGTAGACAAATCAGGTCAGAGGTAGCAAGTGATTCAAAGAAACAGAAAGAAAAACCTTCTGAGCTTTGGAAAATGTGCTTCTTCAGAGAGAAAGAGAGGAACAGAAGCAAACTCCTTGAGTCTGGAAAATGAAAAATCAGACAAGGCTTTGCAGGCAAGAGCCTGGAGTTCCTGCATTCCAACCTGTCTGCTTTTGGATCCACCAACAAATGCTCCTGCCCAGTGGCTGCCCCTCTTTTGTTGTTATTTTCTCCTGCTCTGTTTGTATGTCTGTGTTGTTCTTAGCAGTCTTTGGTATCTCTTTGACTGTGGGACGTACAGTGTGGATACCCCCCCCTAAAACATTGCCTCGAGGGAAGCACAAGGGACAAGGCACAAACTTCCCCTCCAAAATAAATAGATTGAAAGGCTGCAGCCCAAAGGACCCTTGTTCTCTTTGGGAACATAGATAAAATGCATCTGAGTTTGTGTTGGCAAAACCAAATGGTCTCGCAGAGGTTGCACCTCTAACTCTTTTAACATATATGCAATTTAAGCTTTTTAACACAGGCTGTTGACACCGTAGTCTTAGTAGACATGCCCTGTAGGAAAGTGTCTGTGGGTCACACGAGATCTGAGAGAAGGGATGGACGTGCAGAATATTTATATATTGTTTCCAGCAGTGGGGAAGTGTTCACTTCTCTGCCGTCTGCTTAAATGCCCACCAGCTTATTTTTCTTCCAAGTGTGCCAGTCCCGGCCAAGCTCTTCCCTCCCAGCACACGCTGTAGTTTTGCCTCCAAGTGCTTCTGCTGCAGCGCTGTGGTTTCTGTTCCAGGCACCTGAACTTTGTCAGCTCTCTCTGATTTGGTTTCCCGGGTGGGAAACAAGCCAGCAGCCTGAGGTGCAGTGAAGGTGGGAGCTGATTCCTAAGGGCCACTGTTGGAAATGGGGAACGTGCGCAGTCATTCCTCCTGACCATCAGCGCTGAGCGGCGGTGGTGTGAAACAGGGAGCCTTGTGCGTGGCAAAGCAGTGTTGTTATTCTGGCTGCATAGCTTGGCTTGTTATTGAGCACATGCTTTGCAGATTAGCCTGTTTGTATAGCCAATCGAACATGTGCTCCATTAAAAATTAAAACATCCTGTTTTAAGGATGGAGCAGGAGACATCAGCTGCCACTGTGTAGCAGACATGGGAAGCCCCCAGAGCCCATTACCATAGGTTACAGCAAATGTTAATCAGTGCCAATGCAGTTAAATAATGCAGTTCGTGCAGATGGCAGCTACTACATCTACTCACAGATGTGTCCTCAAGTCCCTGAGGTTGCAGTATCACAGGAGTTGTCGGGAACAGTCAGATCTGATGCTGACTGTGGGTACACACCTTTGTGTTCATGCCACATCCAGCAGCCAGAGGAAAGACAGCAATAGATCTGGCTGAGGAAATGGTCCAGGAACACACCAGGGGGTAGCATGGGGCAGGACCCCAACTAAAATAAGGCAACAAGGAACTCTGTGTCCCTCACAATTTTTAATTAGTGAATTCACTTGGTGGTTATCTTTTTGGTTGGTTGATTGGTTGGTTTTGTGTTTTCTTTAAAAGGTTTGGTATGTATTCTATGTGTTCCAGTGGAATAAGTTGAAAAATCTTAATGAATTAAGCACTTGGCTTTTTCTCAGTTTTCACTTAATTCATTGAGAGCATCATCACTAGATATGGATTTATAAAATACTTAGGGCAAGGTATTTCCATCTCCTTGGGGCCTCTCCATTGCTTTGGGAGCAGATGCCTTGTCTGCGAGGCTCAGTGTGTTATGCTCTTCATCAGAATCCTTGTGTTTGTGTTTTATGTAGAAGACCAGCTTAAAACCAACCATCTGCACTGAGACATTTGGTTTTTACAACCATCTTATTTCTTGAACTTGAAGATTGTCAGATTTTACCCTCCCGTGGCGTTTCCCAGCCCTGTGTATAACACAGTGTGACCGCAGCCTGGCTTCTGCAGGGAGCTGTTGATGGGATTGGAAATTGTACATGTGCAACAAGATTGGTATAGAGATCTAAGAGCATAATACATTTTGGTGGTTTAAGTTTAGCTCTCAAGGCTATAAAATGGGACTTGGGACTCCTGGGACTCATTTTTTTTCCTCAGTACTTTCATCTTTTAACCATTAATTGTCAGATATGAGGTGTGGGATGAGCGTTCTGCTGTGCCCATGCTTCTGTCAATTAATAATGGAACGTATCCAAAGTTTATCTGTAGCAATCATTCATACCATCTGGCAATACAAATTAGATGAATTTGAAAGCAGTCGACAAACAGGCCTGTTGTTCTAGGGACTACCATAATTATATCTATCAAATATATAGAGAGGAAAAAATGTATTTAATGCATTCTTAAATAGTGTGTTGAGATCAATATCCCCTCGAGAGCCTGCTCCTTTCCCAGAGAATAAGGGCAGTTACACAGCCTGCCCATGTGCTCCCAACAAGAGCTTTCCCTGCCTGTTCTGTCCCTGGCCTCATTCCCAAGGCTGACAGCAGTGGTGCCAATTAGTAACAGACTGGGGACTGGCCAGAGATGACAACGAGCCGGTCACAGGTCAGGCAGAAACGTTTTTAGTTTAGCCACTGGATCAAAGCAGAGCGAAGAAGTTGTTTGTATATGCAGAAGATAGTCATCGTGTGTTTTCTAGTATTTTCCAGCTTGATGAGCGCCGTCTCAATTTACAGCCTGGACTCATCATTCCCATAAGCATGGACATGGGGTATTGAAGTGCAGGGAGAAGCAGCAGCAGGTACCTGGCACCTTCCAGGGCAGCCCTGTGGCTCCAGTGCTGTAGTGGTGATGGTTGTGCTGTTCTTATGCTCCAGGAGCAGCCCTTGCTGGATGCTTGGGAGTTACTTGAACCATCAGTATCCTCACATGTTCCCTGCTGATCTCCCTGGGATGTCTGTCTCATTGCCACCCGTGTCACGTGTGAAATCAAAAATAGGTCCTGGATGTGAAAAAATGTGAAGTATAATTTATTCTCATAATTATAGATGAGCAATTGTACTGCATATGGGTTATCCCTCAGTAAAGCAGCTGTTCTGCCCTTAGAAAGATACTTACAGACTATTGAAGGTAAACAGACTTGGCTTATTTCATAGTAATACTACATTTCCTCTGAACTTAACTACAGTTTGATCAAGAAAACTGCTTACATGCCAGTTTTACTGATAGAGCAAGCAAATCATTTTGATTAGGTCAAACCGAGCATGACCCAGCTTGCTGCCAAGGAAGCCACCAGTAATAATTCAAAGGTACCACTGTAAGGCTGAGTTTTGTTCCTTAAAACTTTTAATATCAGCGTTAACAGCACATGTAATGTATACATTACATTTGTACACACATATGCATGTACAATGTAATGCGTCAACGTGCATATTTGTATTTGCTTGCATTTCATATACTTATATTTTTCTCCTGGTAGGAAGGCAGATTCTTAGATAATCTGTATTAGAGATTTCCAGAATTTAATTACGAGCTGATCAAAACTGGAGCAAGGATCTCAGCATTTTGTTCTTCATTTGTGTGTACATAGCAAAAGCATATATTGAAAAAATTATATTGCACTGGGAATTCGCAGCTTCAAGGTGACTTGTCAGAGATGATGGATTCCTTCAAATTCCTCCTATTCTTTCATCAGCGAAACAGCTGCTAAGTTTTTAAAGTATTAATCTCATATGTGCGTGGCACTGTTGTGCTGTTAGGTGAAAGGGTTTAACTGTTTTCCATTGTTAAGCATCTCTGTCTTATCTTCAGAGCTAACTCAGCACGTCTGAAGTCCTGGAAAGCAGATGATTGATCAAGGAATTTAGGGAACAGCTCCCATGATAAAGCCAGGGAGGATATTACCTAAGAGAGGCAGTGGGAGTGAGGAAGGCATGAAACTTATTTAACAAGCAAGGCTTGAGGTGGATAATCTGCATAATATATCCACCGGCATTAAGTCTGTCATCTTTGCATTGCATTTCTTGTAGAGGTTTTGCAATAGCTGTCTTTCACTGTCGGTTCTAATAAAGAGCATTGGTCAGCTTAAATTCCCTGGGAGCTCAGAGTTGTGTTTTGTGAACTACATGTGCCTGAGGCCTCTCATGCATGATTTAAACTGCTTTGTAAATGTCAATAGGTGGAAAAGCATTAGATCCCTTGTAGATTTCTCCAAATCCTCAAAGATGTGTATACCATGTATAAACCATGCTAGAGTTTCAAGGCCACTGCAGTCTCTACACCTGCCTAACTGTGGGTTTAAAGTATTGCCAGCAGCAAAATATCGGTGTCTACATGATTTGATCCAACTGGCCAATGAGACCCTTTATTAAGAAAACCTTTGCTCCTGTGGGAAGTCCCCTGTGATATCAAGTGGGCACACGGCATAAATGTTGGATGTCCTTCAAACTTTGCTGCTTTATACTGTCTTTAAAAAAGCAGCAAAATAAAATGCACTTACACTTTGTCTGTGGAGCCTGCTGTTAAATGGAGGACAAGCGGGGCCACGGGAAGGGCTCCCATTTCTCTGCTTCTTTGGGCAGAGGTGGAAACAGGACTTTGTAGGTTACGAAAGACGTTGGCTTTTAATTAGGAGTGCTGAGTTATTGGCAGAAGCCACTGACTCCACAAAATAAGTAAGAATCCATCACTAATGAGGAGCTGTGGGGGCCTTGGCTGGCTCTGGGGGCTGCTGATGGAGGTCTGCAGCCATGTACAGAGCCGCTGCCATCTGATGCCTGTATACAGGGGGTGCAGCCCAGGTGGATGCACATTGGGTGCATCACGCCAGTACTGCTGGGCCCACGAGCATACAGAGGGAGCTGCTGGCTGCCATGGCTGTCACTGAGCAGCATCTTTTAAGTGCTGAATTAGCTGAGGAAAACACATTGGTAGAAGTGTTTGGCTGTTACTGAAATCCGTCACTGCTGCCAAGGGGAGGCATGACACTCTGGTACCAGTAAATTGCTATTTTGAAACTTATGGGCTGGAAAGGTGTTGATTTGTTCCTCAGTTCAGGGGATAAATATCATCTTCATCCTATTTTCACGTTCATGGGGACAAGTATGTATACCTTGAATGACCCAAGTCAGGCTCTTCCTGTCTTAGCAGTGTAAAAAGTTATATCCTTTCATAGTTCTTTTTGTTCAATTATTGGTTCCAGTGTGCAGGGAGCTGGTGCCACATTCTGACCAGTCAACCTTTATTCCCTGCTGTCCTCCTGTTGAGCACTGCAGGACACAGTGGTGATGTCCTGGGGCAGCCCCTGCTGACTTGAGATGTGTTGGCACCCAGAGCAAGGCTCCATCTGTCTGTGACCAGAGAAAGCATAAGAGTGGCTGTGCTACTGCCTTTATGGGCCTCTGTTTTGCCTGCAGTAGCCTCTGGTGTAACCTGGCAGTTCAGCAGTGATAAGAGAGCTATGTT